>NW_026646945.1:0-115000 GCF_950005125.1 Chionomys nivalis | reverse complement strand
GAGCAGTCAAAGTTAAGCTCAAAGCTCTGCCACTGAAATGTGTATAATATAAATTGGAAACACAGTTGTTTAAAAAGATGAGTGTAACATTTTATGGAAATGTGTATGCATGCATGCAGAGGCCAGAATTAACCGTGGGTGTCTTCCTTAGTTACTCTCTGTCATGTTTAAGATACATCATTTCTTTGAACCTGTAGCTGACCAATTCCCCTTGACCAAAGAGTGAGACTCAGAGACCCAGGTGTGGCTGTCTCCTCAGAACTGAGTGATGGGTTTATATCTTTAATTCTGAGATTCTTGCACAAGTTGAAGTGATCAAATTTATGTTCTTCATTTGTATGGCAAGCACCTTAATGACTGAGCCATGGCTGAAGAACAAGACAGTTGGTTAAAAAGTATTGAGCTCTGAATTAATATTCTGAATCAGAAAAGGGAATGGTATGACTTTAAAAGAAATGTTGGGGAGATTGAGATGAGAGACATTCAAACATGAATGCCTTTGCTTCCTCCCCTCAAGACTCCTGGTGGATGTGTCCAGAGGGCTACTGAATTATCACAGCATGGGGAAACGGCGAACTGTGAAGTCTGTTTGGGCTCAGGTCTTGATATCAAATTTAGGGTGTAAATATATAAAAGTGTACATCCAGAGTAGCATGCTATGGTTGGTCTATCCCAGTTGTATATTGCATTTCAAAGCAGATGTTAATTTTGTAGATGCTCATTTTAGAGGGGCATGACAGCAGATGCTCAAGGCAGAGGTGCATTGTTATAGACGCTTAAGGCAAAGAAATATTGCTCCAGATGCTCAAGGCAGAGATACATCATTTTAGATGATTAAGGCAGAGATTCATTACATGGGATTGAAATGGCATTCCATCTCCTGAGCTTTGACTGCCAGGATTTGTGGCTCATTAACCTTTAAAAATGCTTTCATTATCTTCCTGGAATTGGGACATGGGGTTCTTCATTTTCAGTTACCACCTTTGTCTCATCACTGCCTATATTTCACATAGTCTCAGTTTTTCTACTTTCTGATTAGGAAAGCCATCTTTTGCAGTCTTAGCTTCTTCCAGAATGTAACTGAATATATTCTCTGGAACTCTGCAACTCCCCATGGTGTTACATGTCTTAGCTTTGGTGTTACGTCCTCAGCTTCCATTGATGCTAAGAATTCTTCATCTGTTTCTTGTTGCTGCCAATGTGATTGTGGCCATGTATGTCATATCTCAAGCTGGATGCTCTATCTGTTTTTATTATTCCTGCAAGTGGTTCAATGCACTGTACCTGAGATAGAGACTCCTCTGAGGGAGAAGACAAGCAAAGAGGACATTTTGATGCCCTGGTATTACAACGCCAGATGAGATGCTTCCTCAAGCAGCAAGCATCCTGTTTATAAGATCAGAAGAAAGGCAGATGTGACAGTGTAGACTGACATCATAACATCCTGGAAGATGCATTTTTTCCCAATTATGTTAGTTTTGAATCTTTCCCAAGGGTCCTTCATAAGCAGTTTGTTATATCACTGAGACTTTTTGTTGAGACTCTAGGGAGATATGCCTCCTTCTGCCAATGGTGAGGATAACTCCAGGGGAAAAGGTCATCTGTGCCACACTCTAGCTGGCCCTCTCAGAGAAGAAACTTCCAATGCTTGGGCTAGCTGCTTGGAGATTTTGTGGCCTAGACAGGAGTAGTGACTAGGAAAATGCTGTGGCTGTTTCCTACTTAGCTCAGGTCTCCTCCTCCATTTTGAAATCCTACAGGGTAGTGCTCTCATACTCCCTCTCCTTTTCTTTTATCTCTCCTGTGTGAATCCATAATTTTACTTTCTTATCTGACTCTGACCCTTCCATCTCCACATATAAAGTTCTTTAATGCCAATATGTAGTTTTGGTTGATAGACTCTATCCTGCAGGAAAGCTACTTATATAGGAAGTAAACAACTCAAATTAGCTATAGAGAGTATGATAACCTGAGCAGATTCACAAGGCAACATCCTCCAAACAGTATATTGGCAGTAAATATATAACCGAGCAATCATCACAGACAAATAGAGATGTTTAGATGAGGCTCAGATCAACTGATCCAAAGATTAAAAAAAACACTCTTCAGATCACTGATCTGACTCAAGGCTGCACAGTGAATTTCAGGTTCTCAGCCTTACTGAACTATTAACCATGCTGGGGTGGGCTTTGTTGAACCAACTGCTATTGAGTCATTTCTACTTTATAGGTGAGTTGAGTCCATTGATATTAAGTGATAGTAATGACCACTGAGACACTGTGTCTTAGCTAATGGGAGCTCAACAAAACAGCTGTGCTGGGACTGACAGACCTGGGATCAAAATGGAAGCCTTGAATGTGGCTGACAATTGGGGCAGAAGGAGAACCCAATGATAACGGCACTGGGATTTGTCTGTACTGCACATACAGGCTTTAATCGATCATATTATATGTAGATGCATACCTTCCTCAAACGGGATGGAGGGGGGGCAAGGGCTTCCCACAGGTCAAGGTACCCTGCCCTCTATTAGGACTGGATTGGAAGTGGAGAGGATTGGGGGTTGCGTGAGTAGTTAGGGGATGGAAGAAAGGTAGTGGAAATTTGAAATTTATTATTTATGAAGGAAGAAAAAATCAATAGAAGATAACCAATGGAGAGATGGGATCTAAGGAAAAAAACCTTTCATGTGAGTTGTTGACTCAGACACCAAAGACTTTTTAAGAAAAATAAGATACAGGGATTGAGTTGCTTGGGCAAGAGTATGACTCGAGTAATTGGGAAGATGAGTGGGGGTTTATTTTGGGTCTCCTGGTGGCAGTATACAGCTTTTTAGGAGCTGAATGCTGGACGTTTCTGTGGGTAAATAGGGAAGTAACAGGCTTGTGTGGGGATTTCTGACATAAGTAGAGCCTTGGTGATGTCACAAAGCCTTGGTTCGTGGTAGCAACTCTGTTCCACTCAAAGCACTAGTCTTCCATGAAGGTGGGTTTATTCTCCTCACAGTGCCTGAGGAGGACAGTTCAGCTCCTGGTCTCCACAACTGTTCAACAGGCTTTTTGCACCTGAACATTTCCAGAAGATGGAATCTGGTGAGGTAGGACATTTTCTTTTGGTAAATATGTTTCCAAAGCAACTAAGACCTCTGTAGTGCAAAAAAGTTTTCCTTCAAATGTCCTGCGGGTCCACCATTTCTGTTGTTACCAGCTCCTATATTTGATACCTGTGGGGATAGTGAATGCCAGCTATTCTTCCCACTTTATCTTTGCTAACAATATCAAATTCATCCATCCACTAAAATGGCAAAGCTCCTCTTTGTCCATAGGTGTTTTAAAAGATACTAATTATTTCTCAATGGCTGCTGTTGCCCAGAATAATGAGTCTTTCAGGTTGAAGTGGGTCTCACAGTACTCACTTCCACAATGAAGACACAGAATGGCTTTATGTAATTTACCTGGGTCTGGATCAGGAGACACAATACAGAGAGCCAGTGGACTGGAGTGCCATGACCTTGGGCAGGCTGTCTTGGATTGAGCCCCCTACCTTTTAGCTTGATGTCGAAGGAGACGTGTGGATGTCCTTCGAATTCTTTGTTATCTGTTCAGATTTTTCTTACTCATTTCGGGGATAGGCATACCTTCTCCTCTCATTGACTTAGTCAGTCAGAAAGTAGGTTTCTCAGCAGAGGTCATTTGCCTTTGGGCAGCAGGAATTTGTCTCTGAGACTTATATAGTGAGCTGTAGAGAAAAATTTGCTAATTGTCCTATTCATTTCTTAAGAGAATATTACAGTTAGGTATGCAAAACAGTTCAGCACTGTTTTTGTCTCCTGCCCCAAAGTTCTTCCAGAAAAGAGCCATGACCTCACAGCCTCCCCTTCTTATCTTTGCAGGCACTCATTATTGACGCCATTACTTTGTTTCTGAATTAAACAGAGGGAAATTTCTTTCAACCTAGAGAGTGGGCAGCTATGAAGCCCAAGCACATAAAGATAGCCAAGAAACAGCAGACCAGGAGGTGAGTGGCCTATCTCAACAAGTCTACAGCCATGATGAAGATGCCTCTTAGTATGAGATGCATGCCATCTCTCCAGAAGAGGAATGGGTCATCCCTCCAGAAGCAAAAACTGAGTAGGCCTTTTGAGGCCCTGGAGAATATTGTCTGCCGCAGAATTTCTCACAGCTGGAAGGAAGCCAATGAACCAGTCACCCAGTGGAAAGCCATCATTCTAGATCAACTGCCAATGAATCTCTCTCTCTATTTGTTGAAGTATGATGGGATAGCATTGTCTATGGATTGGAACCTCACAGTGATGAAAGGATTTTAAACCCTTTGTTCCTGCCTAAAAATACCATTTCCTCAGGAGGCAGACACTCATCTCTCAAACACCATAATTGGCAGAGCAGTGAAACAAACACTTCAGGGCACAAATGGCTCTAAGGATGACTGGAAGGGGATGGTCCTAGAGGACGTGGCAATCATGAAGACCTGGTTCTATATTACCTACAAAAAAAGGTCCAGTCTTGTACATTTGCAACCTCCTGGTTGACTACCGTGAAGGTAACCTCCACATCATGCCAGGATCCATGGAAGTGTGGAGTGGGGTGGTCCCAGATGAGGTGTAGACCATGAAAAACTGTTTCTACATTACCTATGAGAAAGATCCATTTGTGTATCTTTACCACCGTCTATATTACATTGAAAGCAACCTTCATATTAAGCCAGGATGTCCTCCAATAGGGGTGAATTTGGAATTAGGCAGGGATTCCTTGGCAGGCAAGAATGTGCTGCACAACCAAAAAGATGGATCCCAAAAGATAGGTAAAATTATTTGCCAAGTTCCCACCAAACCTTCCGTGTATTTCATCAAGTTTTATAATGACTTCCATATCTATGTCTATGATTTGATGAAGATCTGTTAAAGTGAAATACACAAATTTTAGGGGTCAGACTTAAAACTGTGTTTGGGGAACTCTTTTTTTCAGAAATACCTCAGGTCTTCTATTAATCCTGGTATCTTTCCCAATGGAATTTTATTTTTGCTCTAAAAAGTAAAAATTTGTGAAGATGTTATGTTGTTTTTTCAATGATGGAGTGTCTGGTGGATGGGACATCACAGAAAGATATGCCTCAAAACAAAACAGAACTTATGGTCTTTTCCCCTTGGAGAGGAAAGGAAGAAAGGAGATGCAGTGTGTGGAAGAGGACAAGATGGCCTTTTTGGAAACAGAGGAGAGTGGCCAAAAAGACGTAGGAACTCAGAGAGGGATAATCCATTAGGGAAAAGCGTGTCATATGGAAAGAAGTGACATCAAGATGTTGGGACTTAAGAGGATACAGAGTGTTCGTGAAGCATCACAAATGTATACTCATAAGTAAAGAAAATTAGGTTTCATTTGATTAATGGTTTAATTCATACCATCTGGAAGTCCCTGGGTATATTATCTCCACTGGAGCATGTTGAGTGACCAGGATCCTCCTGCCTAAAGAAAAGTGTCTCCTCTCAGTGGCTCTTCTGCAATGGGTTGGACCTTAGGCTACCTACTTACTTTTGCCAGGCTTCTGTCTGCCACCTATTTTGTCATGCCTGGATTCTTTCTGTCTTGCACTCTTACAGGTCTTATGCATGCCATTCAAACCTTGTGAGTTCATTTAAACAATTAGCCTGCAATAACTGTAAAACACTGTACCCTTTTCATGGATCAAGTTTTGTGGGACTTGGCTATAAAAGTCATGAACAGACTCACCTGCACCCAGGCTAAACTAGTACACATTGAATCACATTGGTGTGTGACATGCACACATATGATGAAAGCACCGAGCTCCCTAGAATCAGTTACCTAGGAAATCTGTGATGTTAGGAGGAGTGTGGAAAAGACCCCACAAACCCATCAGACCCGAAAATACCACTAATTATTGATACCTGTCTACCATCAGGGATTTTGGGGAGTGTGTGAATTAGGATTGAAGTGAGGGGATGGAGGATTCTGGAAATCAAATCACTGAAGGGAAGATTGAATAAGGTATGTGGCCAACTGGCCCATTAAATACAAAGGAATAAGATGTCAATGTATCAGTGGTGAGGTGTCCATCATAATGCTCGGCATATCTATTAAGGGCCAATGTGAAGTTAATGCAGTATGAACTTGCCTTTCAGCTCCTCAGAGTGTGAGTTCATTCTCAGTTGAAAAAAAAGTATGGTCGTGCAGTGAATTCCTTGGTTAATATTTTAGACTTTGGTAATGAATTCAAATCTTGGTTCCATCCTTCTTTTTTAGACTGTGTAACATGTCTGAGCCTGGCTTCCTTTTGTCTTTGGAAGAGAGGAGGGAGGATTCAAGAGGCCAAATGAGATAGTGGAGAGGGTTCTTACAGAAAGATTTCTTCTAATGTCATTGTATGAGGAAGGCCAAAGCGATGGACAAGGGTTAAGTGTCTATAGGTTAATAAAGAAACTGCCTTTGCCCTTTTGATAGGACAGCAGGTTAGATATGCAGAGTAAACAACAGAATGTTGGGAGAAAGAAGCCTAGTCAACAGACGCCATGCCTCCCTCCCCCCCGAGACAGAAGCAGCTTATGATTCTCATAAGCTCATGGTGCTTCACAGATTATTTGAAATGGGTTAATCAAGATGTGAAAATTAGCAACTAACAGGCTAGACCTAATGGGCAAAGTATTATTTAAAATAATACAGTTTCTATGTAATTATTTTGGGTAAAGCTAGCCAGTGCGGGAACCCGGTGGCAGAAAACATTCAGCTGTTCCTACAACTCAAAAGAGCAGTCAAAATTAAGCTCAAAACTTCACCACAGAAATGTGTATATTTAGAAATACAAAAGACAGTTGTTTAATATGAGTGTAACTTTTTATGGAGATGTGTATACATGCATGCAAAGTCCAGAATTAACCCTGGGTGTCTTCCTTAATTACTCTCTGTCATGATTAAGATATGTCATCTCTTTGAACCTGGAGCTGACCAATTCCCCTTGACCAAACAGCGAGTCTTAGAGACCCAGGTGTTGCTGTCTCCTCAGCACTGAGTGATGAGTTGATATCTTTAATGCCGAGATTTTTGCACAAGTTTGAAGGGATCAAATTTATGGTCTCCATCTGTATGGAATGCACCTTACTGACTGTGCCATGGCTGAAGAACAAGACAGTTGGTTAAAAAATATTGAGCTGTGAGCAAATATTGTGGATCACAAAAGGGAATGGTATAACTTTAAAAGAAGTGCTGTCGAGAGTCAGATGAGAGACATTCAAACGTGAATGCCTTTGCTTCCTCCCCTCAAGTCTCCTGGTGGATGTGTCCAGAGGCCTACTGAATAATCACAGCATGGGGAAACTGCGAACTGTGAAATCTGTTTGTGCTCAGGTCTTGATATCAAATTTAGGGTGTAGTTATATAAAAGTGTACATCTAAAGGAAACATGCTATGGTAGGTTTATCCCAGTAGTATATCGCTTTTTAAAGCAGATGTTAATTTCTGTAGATAATCATTTTAGAGGGGTATGACAGCAGATGCTCAAGGCCAAGGTGCATTGCTATAGATGCTTAAGGAAAAGAAATATTTCTCCAGATGCTCAAGACAGAAATGCATCATTGTAGATGCTCAAGGCAGAGATTTATTACATGGGATAGAAATGTAATTTCAGCTCCTGAGCTCTGACTGCCAAGATTTGTGGCTCAATAACTTTTAAAAATGATATCAGTATCATGTTGGGATAGGGACTTGGGGTTCTTCATTGCTCAATGACCACCCTTGACTCCACACTGCCTCCTTTTTGCAGTCCCAATTTTTCTACTTTCTGATTATGAAAGCCATCTTTTGCAGTCTTAGCTTTTTCCAGAATGTAACTGAATTTACTCTCTGAAACTCTGAAACTACCCATGGTGTTACATGACTTAGCTTTGGTATTAGGTCTTCAACTTCCATTGATGCTCAGAATTCTTCATCTGTTTCCTTGTTGCTGCATATGTAATTGTGGCCATGTATGTTATACCTCATTCTGGATGCTCTACCTATTTTTCTATTATTCCTGCAAATGGTTCATCCCAATGTACCTGAGAGAGAGACCACTCTGGGGTAGAAGACCAGCAAAGAGGACATTTTAATGCCCTGGTATTACACTCCCAGATGAGATGCTTCCCAAACCAGCGGGCATTCTGTTCATATGATCAGAAGAGAGGCAGATGTGCCTGTGTAGATTGACATCATCACATCCTAGAGGATGTATTATCTCCCAACTCTGTTAGTTATAATGCTTCTCCAAATGTCCTTAATAAGCCCTTTTATTTTCATCTGTGAGATTGTTGTTGAGATTTTAGGGAGACATGCCTCCTTCTGTCCATGATGAGGATAACTCCAGGGAAAATGGTCATATGTGGCACACTCTGGCTGCCCCTCTCAGAAGAGAAACTTCCAATGCTTGTGCTAGCTGCTTGGAGATATTGTGGCCTAGACAGGAATAGTGACTGTGGAAAGAGCTGTGGCTGTTTCCTTCTTAGCTCAGGTCCCCTCCTCCATTTTGAAAGGCTATAGGGTAGTGATCTCATACTCCCTTTCCTTCTCTTTTTTCCCTCCTGTCTGCATCCACAATTGCAACTTCTTATCTGACTCTGACCCTTCAACCTCCCCATTTATAGATCTTTAATGCCAACATGTAGTCTTGGTTGGTAAACACTATCCTGCAGGGAAACTACATAAAATAGAAAGTAACCAACTCAAATTAATTATAGAGAGTCCATTAAACTGAGCAGATTCAATAGACCCCTTCCTCCAAACAATATATTGGCAGTAAATATATAACCGAGCAATCATCACAGACAAATAGACATGCTTAGATGAAGCCCAGATCAAGTGAGCAAACAGATTTAAAAAAAAAAAAAAACACTCTTCAGTTCAACAAGCTGATTTGTTTGTGGAGGCCACTCATTAGTTAGTTTTCTGACCACGTTGACTTGAAATAATCACATAAAACCTATATTATTCACAATACTCTTTGGCCAATAGCTTAACCATATTTCTAGATTCCTCCCTCATTCTAAACTAACCCATTTGCATTTATCTGTATCACCACTAGTTCATGTCTTACCAACAAATTTTTGTAGCTCCAGAGTAGGTGTTTATCCCTGGTGGTGTCTAGGTGGCTTCTCACTGACCCCACCTCCTTTCTCCCACATTGTTTACTTTTACCACTTAGGTCTATTCTGGTAAGCTACTGGCTGAAATAATGTTATTCATTAACCAATAAAAACAAATATAGACAGAAGGACTTCCCAAACCAACCCTTTGTCCAATGTATAAATTCCAAGAACTGGTATAAAAATTTATTATTAAACGAAGTACTTGAAATAGGTTGATGTTTATTCTCACGATCTGGAATAAATGTGTTGGTGGGGAACCTACTTCCTCAAGATGGGCTAGGAAATTTGGCTTTTGATATTCGTCATTTTGTATCACTTCTCTTAATGTCTTCATTATTTTATGAGCACACCACTGTTTTCCTGTGTGACTCTTTTGATATAGGGGTTTGCCATTAAATTTAAAGACCATACTAACCTGAAATGACCAATTTTTGAGAATCTTAAGCTTCTATTTACAAAGTTCTTTTTTTAAATAAAATCCCTCAGATGGCTATCTTAATTAAGATATATGCTTCCCTGCTCCCATATCCATACTTACTTTATCCCAATCATCCCAATTCCCCAAGTTCCCCCCATCCTCTCCTCTTACATTTCTCATCCAATCCCATCTTATCCTATCCCACCCCACCCCCCAGATCCCAAATTTTTGCTTGACAATCTGGTCTACCTTTCATATCCAGGAGAATAACTATATATTTTTCTTTGGGTTCACCTTCTTATATAGCTTCTTTGGGATCACAAATTATAGATGCAATGTTCTTTGTTTATAGCTAGAAATCAATTATGACAGAGTACATCCCATTTTCATCTTTTTGGGTCTGGGACACCTCACTCAGAAAAGTGTTTTCTATTTCCATGCATTTGCATGCAAAATTCAAGAAGTCATTGTTTTTTACCACAGAGTACTGCACTACTGTGTATATTTTCCACACTTTGTTCATCCATTATTACATGGAAGGACATCTAGGTCGTGTCCAGATTCTGGCTATTACCAATAATGCTGCTATGAACATAGTTGAACAAATGATTTTGTAATATGATAGGGAATCTCTTGGGTATATTCCCCAGTGTGGTATTGCTTGGTCCTTGGTTAGGTTGATCCCAAATTTCCTGAGAAACCGCCACACTGATTTCCAATGTGGTTGGACAAGTTTGCATTCTGACCAGCATTTGATGACGGTACCCCTTCCTCCACAACCTCTCCAGCAAAGGCTATCATTAGTGTTTTTGATTTTAGCCATTTTGACAGGTGTAAGTTTATATCTCAAAATTGTTTTGATTTGCATTTCCCTGATCGCTAATGAGGTTGAGCAGGACCTTAAGTGTCTTTTGGCCAATTAAAGTTCTTCTGTTGAGAATTCCCTGTTAGTTCAGTGCCCCATGTTTTAATTGAGTTAATTAGCATTTTAAAGTCTAGTTTTTTTATTTCTTTATATATTTTGGAGATCAGACCCTTGTCTGTTGCAGGGTTGGTGAAGATCTTCTCCCAGTCAGTGGGTTGCGATTTTGTCTTAGTGACAGTGTTCTTTGTTTACAGAAACTTATCAGTTTAAGTAGGTCCCAATTATTCAATGTTGCCTTTATCATCTGTGTTGCTGGGGTTATACATAGGAAGCAATCTCCTGTGCCCATATGTTGTAGGGTACTTCCCACTTTCTCTTCTCAGGTTCTGTGTTTTCAGATTGATATTGAGGTCTTTGATCCATTTGGACTTGAGTTTTGTGCATGGTGATAGATATGGGTTTATTTTCATTCTCTACAGGTTGACATCGAGTTCTGCCAGCACCATTTGTTGAAGATGCTTTCTTTCTTCCATTGTATACTTTTAGCCACTTTATAGAAAAGGAGGTGTTTAGATATTTGTGGGTTTAAATCGGTATCTTCTATATGATTCAATTGGTCTAATTCTATGATTTTATGCCAATACCATGCTGTTTTTATTACTGTAGCTCTGTAATAGAGTTTGAAGTCAGGAATGGTAATGCCTCCAGACATTTTTTTATTGTATAAGATTATTTTGGCTATCCAGGATTTTTTGTTTTTCCATATAAATTTGATTAATGTCCTCTCAATATCTGTCAAGAATTTTGATGGGCCGTGTGATGGTGGCGCACGCCTTTAATCCCAGCACTTGGGAGGCAGAGGCAGGCAGATCTCTGTGAGTTCGAGACCAACCTGGTCTACAGAGCTAGTTCCAGGACAGGCTCCAAAGCCACAGAGAAACCCTGTCTCAAAAAACAAAAAAAAAAAAAAAAAAAAAAGAAAAGAATTTTGATGGGATTTTGATGGGGATTGCATTGAATCTATAAATTGCCTTTAGTAGAATTGCCATTTTTACTATGTTGATGCTCCCAATCAAAGACCAAGGGAGATCCTTCCATTTTTGGTATCCTCTTCAATTTCTTCCTTCAATTCCTTAAAGTTCTTGTCAAAGAGACCTTTCACTTTCTTTTGTTAGAGTTAACCCAAGATATTTTATGCTGTTTGTGGCTACGTGAAAGGTGATGCTCTTAGTGGGAAGTAGAACTTGGGTATATCTCTTTTATGTCCTGGTTCCCTACTCTACTGTGTATTCACATGTTCTCATTACAAAGACTATGTTACTTGGCAAGAGGCACTACATTTTAGTTAACCCTGTGTGATTTGTTTTTCCTTTGTTAAATAGTATCTTTAATGCATTTGAGAGAAAGGAAATGAAATGCTATTTCAATATCTTAAATATGCCTTAATCCTTGGTCATCTTTCCTTCTGGGGGTTGGTTTTGTGTTAATTTCATGTGTGTACTTGCAAAATGTCATGGTTTCATTCCGTTTGCTGTGACAAAGCATCGTGACAAACAAGCAAGCAAAAAGCATCATGAGAAAAACAACTTAAGGGAGAGAAAAGGTTTAATTTGGTTCACCATTTCAGAGGGATTGGTTCAATAGCTTTGGGAATGGCAGAGTAACGGGAGTGTGAGGCTGACTGGCCACATTGCCTCAACAGTTAGGAGGCAGAGAGAGAAGAGTAAGTTGGGTGTTTCTATAGATTCTTAGAGCCTATCTTCAGTGGCATACTTCTTCCAGCAATTCTATGCCTCTTAAAGGTTTTGCAACCTCTTTAAAGAGCAGCACATGTTGCCGATAAAATGTTCAAATATGGGAGCTTATGGGGGACATTTCTCACTCAAACAGCAATAAGTTCTATGACAGTAGCTTCCAGAAATAACCTGTGAAAACTATTATCACCCATGATGGGCAGCTTCTCATACTCAGGGAGAGATAAATATTAACTCATGCACAACTTGGAGATGGCTCCTGTAACTTTAAACTGTCATAATTACATGCACAACATATAGGCATCAGGTAGATTCATAAAAATGCAACCTTGAAAGTCTAATCAATATTAATACTTTAAAGTCTTTTAACCCCATGTAAGGATCCTTCTTTGAAGAAGCTGGTCTGTGGGAGAAGAAGAGGAGACAAGTTGAATTACAGGGAAAAGGATAAAATGTTCTCTAGCTTGATCAGCTGTTTGAGGAGCTGGTCAGTGAAACTCCATGGGAAATGAGCACAAGCCCCACAGTAGCAGCTTTATTGGATCAGTGTGTGCCAGCACAGTAGGCTGTTTGATCGAAGTCTCCCTAAGTATTTGGGCTTCCAGAGTAGATTAAATGGAAGTCAAGTGTGTTCTGAGAGGGCTCCTCAGAGAGACACACGAGTTGACATCATCCCTCAAGCAGTGGGAACAGGCCAGGCGTAACAGACAGGGAGAGGGGGATTTGACAGGACAAGGATTAATTCTGGAATGAGTAATTATTATTTTCATTGTATTTTGACATCACAGAAACCCAAATAAACCTGCCTCTTTCAATTTTACTTGAAAGAACATAGAGAGAATTCTAAAAAATCAAAGAGACAAAGCCATTTCTTTTCCTCTTTTAATGTACAATGCTTCACACAAAAAATACTATATAATAAAGCCCCACTATTTGTCTATTTTGGGGCACAAATTTCCTTCTTTTCCATCGTTACCAGGAGCCACACAGCTAAGAAAAGTTGTCAGGCAGTTTGGCGCTTGGTCCTTTTTGCGGGTACATTGGAAATTTTTTGTTTCATTTCGTTTTGGAGATGTGTGATATATTGTTCAGGCATATACACTGTGTATTCTCAATCTATTTTTTTTCTGAAACGTCATTACTGAAGGCGCAAGTCATAAACAATCCCACACCAGTTTGGAATTGTGATTAATAGGGTGGTATTTATTTAAAGGGGAATAAACTTACAGATCACCGTCCCAGACAACAGCCCTCTGCGCAGGCAATTAGGAAGAAGTCTAGTCGCCGGAACCAGAGCAGGAAGTAAAGAGAGAGAGGAGGGAAGTAGCCACTTGTTTTTTTAAAGGGAAAGAGACCACGCCCCAATGGGCTGGTATCTCGGTGGCTATTTGCTGGAGGAGCAGAAGGACCTCCCACAACACCTCCCCCTTTTGTTTAAGTAAGAGAGTTCCAAACCTACTATGAAATTATATACAATAAGTACAAATATCCTATTCTAACTAGCTTAGGTCTTATATAATAAATAGCTGGGCTAAGTCATGAGTCGAAAGTAACAACATTTATATAGTCTTCAACCCCATCGAAGATCTGTGAAGGGAAATTATGTTTCCTGAGTAATTAAAAAGTGCAATCAAACACCTTCCAAGATTTTCACTAAGGCTACCAACCCAGAGCAGTGAGTCCCTGACCAGAGGGCAGGCCTCAAGGTCCCCGCCAGGGAAAGCGGGCCCCTGCTGCTGGGGCTGCAGTCTCTGCTGTGATCTGCTGGACCTGCTCTGCCTGCGCCCTACTTCCCTTAGTCCCTGGCTCATTGGGGCATCCAGGAGTTCCTGTGTAGGTGCCGAGAAGTTTCATAGGGACGGGTGAGTGTGTGCTATCCTGAGGCGGACTGTCCCGGTAGAGAGCACAAACACCCCTCCCCCAGCTCCTGCTGCAGGGCTTGCTCTCCTACACACCCGCCCCCACCCCCACCCCCAAACCTGCCTTGTCTGCAAGGTCCTTAGCTGTGGAACAGTTTCCTGCCATTTCACTAAGGCTACCAACCCAGAGCAGTGAGTCCCTGACCAGAGGGCAGGCCTCAAGGTCCCAACCAGGGAAAGCGGGCCCCTGCTGCTGGGGCTGCAGTCTCTGCTGTGATCTGCTGGACCTGCTCTGCCTGCGCCCTACTTCCCTTAGTCCCTGGCTCATTGGGGCATCCAGGAGTTCCTGTGTAGGTGCCGAGAAGTTTCATCGGGACGGGTGAGTGTGTGCTATCCTGAGGCGGACTGTCCCGGTAGAGAGCACAAACACCCCTCCCCCAGCTCCTGCTGCAGGGCTTGCTCTCCTACACACCCGCCCCCACCCCCACCCCCAAACCTGCCTTGTCTGCAAGGTCCTTAGCTGTGGAACAGTTTCCTGCCATTTCACTAAGGCTACCAACCCAGAGCAGTGAGTCCCTGACCAGAGGGAAGGCCTCAAGGTCCCCGCCAGTGAAAGCTGGCCCCTGCTGCTGGGGCTGCAGTCTCTGCTGTGATCTGCTGGACCTGCTCTGCCTGCGCCCTACTTCCATTAGTCCCTGGCTCATTGGGGCATCCAGGAGTTCCGGTGTAGGTGCCAAGAAGTTTCATCGGGATGGATGAGTGTGTACTATCCTGGGGCGGACGGTCCCGGTAGAGAGCACAAACGCCCCTACACTAAGGCTACCCAACCAGAGCAGCGGGCAGGCCTCAGCAACCCCCCGAAAGGGAGCGCAGGCACCTCCAGCTTGTACTGCAGTGTCGCCTGTGTTCTACTGGACCCCGCCCGACCCCTTGCATTCGGCCTTCTTTACACGGGTCATTGGAATACCACGCATCCATGTTTTGGTGTTGAGGAGTTCACCTGGAAGGGAACGGTTCCTGCCCCTACACTGAGGAGATACACCTAGAGAGTTAGTCACAGCAAAGACTGGTCCAAGACATCAGGCCTCTCCTGGCTCCATTTGAAGGAAAAGATGGGCAGGCGCCAATGCAAGAATTCCCCCAACAACTTGAAAGGCAACGTGACATCACCAGGATCCAGGAATCCCGAAATGAGAAGTCTAAACCCTAATACAGAAGAATTAGAAGAATTCGACTCAAAAGTGAATTTTATGAAAATAATAGAGGACCTTAAACAGGAAGTGAAAAACTGCCACAACCAATTAGAGATTACAAACAAAAAGGTAGAGGAAATGAATAAATATCTCAAAGATACCCAAGAAAACCAAGAGAAACAAGAAAAAGTAATCAAACAGGTAAGGGAAACGGTTCAAGACTTGAAGAACGAAGTGGAAGTAATAAAGAAAACACAAACCGAGGGAAGGATGGAGATGGAAAATTTGAATAAACGAACAGGAACTACAGAGACAAGTACCACCAACAGATTACAAGAGATAGAAGAAAGAATCTCAGACACTGAAGATACCATAGAGAAAATAAACACTCTCATCAAAGAAAACAGCATAACCAACAAATTCTCATCACAAAACATTCAGGAAATCTGGGACACAATAAAAAGACCAAACCTAAGAATAATAGGGATAGAAGAAGGAGAAGAAGTACAGCTCAATGGTCCAGAAAATATATTTAATAAAATTATAGAAGAAAACTTTCCCAACCTTAAGAAAGATATTCCTTTGAAGGTCCAAGAAGCATACAGAACACCAAATCGACTGGATCAAAAAAAAAACATCTCCTCTTCATATAATAATCAAAACACAAAACATACAGAATAAAGAAAGAATATTAAGAGCTGCAAAGGAAAAAGATCAAGTTACCTATAAAGGTAAACCTATCAGACTTACACCTGATTTCTCTATGGAAACCATGAAAGCCAGAAGGTCCTGGATAGATATACTGCAGAAACTACGAGACCATGGATGCAAGCCCAGACTACTATACCCAGCCAAGCTTTCGTTCACTATAAATGGAGAAAACAAAGTTTTCCAGGACAAAAACAAATTTAAACAATACGTAGCCACAAATCCAGCCCTTCAGAAAGTAATTGAAGGAAAATCACAAACCAAGGAGTCCAACAATGCCCACAATAACTCAGCCATCTAAAGACCCTTCACCAACACAACTTGAAGAAGGGAAACACACAAACTCTACTACCAAAGAAAAGAAAGAAAGAAAGGAAAAATGACCGGAGTTAACAACCACTGGTCATTAATATCACTTAATATCAATGGACTCAACTCACCTATAAAGAGGCACAGGCTAAGAGATTGGATACGAAAACAGGATCCAACATTCTGCTGCTTACAAGAAACACACCTCAACCACAAAGACAGACATCTACTCAGAGTAAAGGGCTGGGAAAAGGTTTATCAAGCAAACGGACCTAAGAAACAAGCAGGTGTGGCCATAGTAATTTCTAAGAAAGTTGACTTCAAACTAAAATCAATCAAAACAGATGGAGATGGACATTTTTTACTCATAACAGGAACAATTCACCAGGATGAGGTCTCAATCCTGAATATATATGCCCCTAATATAAAAGCACCCACTTATGTAAAAGAAACGTTACTAAAACTCAAGGCAGTCATCAAACCACACACACTAATAGCAGGAGATTTCAACACTCCTCTCTCACCAATGGACAGGTCAATCAAACAGAAACCTAACAGAGAAATAAGAGGATTAAGGGAGGTAATGAATCAAATGGACTTAACAGACATCTATAGAACATTCCACCCAAATAGGAAATAATATACCTTCTTCTCTGCAGCTCATGGAACCTTCTCGAAAATAGACCACATCCTCGATAACAAAGCAAACTTAAACAGTTACAAAAAAATATCGGTAACCACCTGTGTCTTATCAGATCACCATGGATTAAAGATAGAATTCAACAACAATGCTATCCCCAGAAAGCCTATGAACTCATGGAAACTGGACAGTCAACTACTGAACCTCACCTGGATCAAGGAAGAAATAAAGAAAGAAATTAAAGTCTTTCTTGAATTCAATGAAAACGAAGACTCAACATACGCAAACCTATGGGACACTATAAAAGCAGTGCTAAGAGGAAAATTCATAGCATTAAGTGCCCACTTAAAGAAAACGGAGAAAGCACACATTGGAGACTTAATAGCCCACCTGAAAGCTTTAGAAAAAAAAGAAGCAGACTCACCTAGGAGAAGTAGAAGACTGGAAATAATCAAATTGAGGGCTGAAATCAACAAAATAGAAACACAGAAAACAATCCAAAGAATCAATGAAACAAAAAGCTGGTTCATGGAGAAAATCAATAAGATTGATAAACCCCTATCCAAACTAATCAAACGGCGGAGAGAGAATACGCAAATTAACAAAATCAGAAACGAAAAGGGAGACATAACCACAGACTCAGAGGAAATTCAGAGAATCATTAGATCTTACTACAAAAATCTGTATGCCACAAAATTGGAAAATGTTATAGAAATGGACACTTTTTTAGATAATACCATATACCAAAGTTAAACCAGGACCAGGTGAACAATCTAAATAGACCTGTTAGTCGCGAAGAATTAGAAGTTGTTATAAAAAACCTCCCCACCAAAAAAAGCCCAGGTCCAGACGGCTTCAATGCAGAATTCTACCAGAACTTCCAAGAAGACCTAATACCTATACTCCTTAATGTATTTCACAATATTGAAACAGAGAAGTCATTGCCAAATTCCTTTTATGAAGCTGAAGTTACTCTGATACCAAAACCACACAAAGACACAACCAAGAAAGAGAACTACAGGCCAATCTCACTCATGAACATCGACGCAAAAATACTCAATAAAATACTGGCAAACCGAATCCAAGAACACATCAGAAAAATTATCCATTATGATCAAGTAGGCTTCATCCCAGAGATGCAGGGCTGGTTCAACATACGAAAATCTATCAATGTAATCCATCATATAAATAAACTGAAAGAAAAAAACCATATGATCATTTCATTAGATGCTGAAAAAGCATTTGACAAAATTCAACATCCCTTTATGATAAAGGTCTTAGAGAGATTAGGAATACAAGGGTCGTTCCTAACTATAATAAAAGCTATTTATAGCAAGCCGTCAGCTAACATCAAATTAAATGGAGAGAAACTCAAAGCTATACCACTAAAATCAGGAACACGACAAGGTTGTCCACTCTCTCCATACCTCTTTAATATAGTGCTTGAAATTCTAGCAATAGCAATAAGACAACATAAGGGGATCAAAGGGATTCAAATCGGAAAGGAAGAAGTTAAACTTTCATTATTTGCAGACGATATGATAGTGTACATAAGCGACCCCAAAAACTCCAGCAAAGAACTCCTTCAGCTGATAAACACCTTTAGTAGCGTTGCAGGATACAAGATCAATTCCAAAGAATCATTTGCCCTCCTATACACAAAGGATAAGGAAGCAGAGATGGAAATCAGAGAAGCATCACCCTTCACGATAGCCACAAATAGCATAAAATATCTTGGGGTAACCCTAACCAAGGAAGTAAAGGATCTATTTGACAAGAACTTTAAGTCAATGAAGAAAGAAATTGAGGAGGATACCAGAAAATGGAAGGATCTCCCTTGCTCTTGGATAGGGAGGATCAACATAGTAAAAATGGCAATTCTACCAAGGGCAATTTATAGATTCAATGCAATCCCCATCAAAATCCCATCAAAATTCTTCACAGATCTTGAGAGGACAATAATCAACTTTATATGGAGAAACAAAAAACCCAGGATAGCCAAAACAATCTTATATAATAAAGGATCGTCTGGAGGCATTACCATCCCTGACCTCAAACTCTATTACAGAGCCTCAGTATTGAAAACAGCTTGGTATTGGCATAAAAACAGAGAAGTCGACCAATGGAACAGAGTAGAAGACCCTGATTTTAACCCACAAAATTATGAACACCTAATTTTTGATAAAGGAGCTAAAAGTATTCAATGGAAAAAAGAGAGCATCTTCAACAAATGGTGCTGGCAGAACTGGTTGTCAACGTGTAGAAGAATGAAAATAGATCCATATCTATCACCATGCACAAAACTCAAGTCCAAATGGATTAAAGACCTCAATATTAGTCTGAACACACTGAACCTGATAGAAGAAGAAGTTGGAAGTACTCTACAACATATGGGTACAGGAGATCACTTCCTACATTTATCCCCAGCAGCACAGACATTAAGGGCAACATTGAATAAATGGGACCTCCTGAAACTGAGTAGCTTCTGTAAAGCAAAGGACACTGTCACTAAGACAAAAAGGCAACCCACTGATTGGGAGAAGATCTTCACCAACCCTGCAACAGACAAAGGTCTGATCACCAAATTATATAAAGAACTCAAGAAACTAAACTTTAAAATGCTAATGAACCCAATAAAAAAATGGGGCACTGATCTGAACAGAATCTCAACAGAAAATTCAAATGGCCAAAAGACACCTAAGGTCATGCTCAACCTCCTTAGCGATAAGGGAAATGCAAATTAAAACAACTTTGAGATACCATCTTACACCTGTCAGAATGGCTAAAATCAAGAACACCAATGATAGCCTTTGCTGGAGAGGTTGTGGAGAAAGAGGCACACTCATTCATTGCTGGTGGGAATGCAAACTTGTGCAACCACTTTGGAAATCAGTGTGGCGATTTCTCAGGAAATTTGGGATCAACCTACCCCAAGATCCAGTAATACCACTATTGGGAATATACCCAAGAGATGCCACATCAAATGACAAAAGTATCTGTTCAACTATGTTCATAGCAGCATTGTTTGTAATAGCCAAAACCTGGAAACAACCTAGATGCCCTTCAATGGAGGAATGGATGAAGAAAGTGTGGAATATATACATATTAGAGTACTACTCAGCAGTAAAAAACAATGACTTCTCGAATTTTGCGTGCTAATGAATGGAAATAGAAAACACTATCCTGAGTGAGGTATCCCAGACTCAAAAAGAGGAACATGGGATGTACTCACTCATAATCGGTTTCTAGCCATAAAATAAAAGACATTAAGCATATAATGTGTGATCCTATAGAAGCTAAATAAGAAAGTGAACCCAAAGAAAATCATATAGTCATCCGCATGGAGAGGGGGAAGTAGACAAGATTCCAGGGCAAAAACTGGGAACTTGCGGGTGAGTTGGCATGGGGCAAAGGAAAAATGGGATGAGAAATATGAGAAGGGGAGGATGGGAGGAGCTCGGAGGATTGGGATGGTTGGGATATAGGAAGGATGGATACGGGAGCAGCGAAGTATATATCCTATCTAAGGGAGCCATCTTAGGGTTGGCAAGAGACTTGACTCTTGAGGGGTTCGCAGGTGTCCAGGAATATGTCCCCAGCTGGTACCCTGGGCAACTAAGGAGAGGGAACCTGAAATGACCCTATCCTATACTGATGAATATCTTGCATATCACCTTAGAACCTTCATCTGGCGATGGATCGAGGTAGAGACAGAGTCTCAATTTGGAGCAACGGTCTGAGCTCTTAAGGTCCAAATGAGGAGCAGAAGGAGGGAGAACATGAGCAAAAAATCAGGACCACGAGGGATGCACCCACCCACTGTGACAGTGGAACTGATTTATTGGGAGCCCACCAAGGCCAGCTGGTCTGGGACTGAATAAGCATGGGTTGATTCCGGACTCTCTTAGCATGGCGGTCAATGAAGACTGATGAGAAGCCAAGGACAATGGCACTAGGTTTCGATCCTAACACATGAACTGGCTTTGTGGGAGCTTAGCCTGTTTGGACGCTCACCTTTCTGGACGTAGATAGAAGGACCTTGGTCTTCCCGCAGGGCAGGGAATTTGGACTGCTCTTCAGTATCGAGAGGGAGGGGGAATGGAGTGGGGGGAGGAGAAGAGGAGTGGGGATAGGGGGAGGGAAGTGGGGGGAGGGCAATATTTGGGAGGAGGGGAGGGAAATGGGAAATGGGGAGCAGGTGGAAATTTTAATTAAAAAAGAATAAAAAAAATAAAAAAAAATAAAAAAATAAAATAAAAAAAAACACCTTCCAAAACATGCAACAAATCACAGAGACAACTAGCTACCTGGGCAATCACCCAAGGTCACGTTTGCAGTGTTGAAGAAACCAACTTTGGCTAAGGCCTAACATAACTGACACACCATTTTCAAAGTCAAGAAACTTGCCAAAACTATCTTACCCTGTCTTGGCAGGATATGACAGTCCTGTTTTTTCCAGTCACAGATACTCTGTATTTCTGTCAGTGGTTGAGGTATGAGCATTTCTTTACCCATAGGCCAGTTCAGCCAAGAAGAAAGGCTCCAGGTGGAGTGTCTTTTGTGCTCAACATTCTCTCGGGGTAGAGCAGTGTTGCCAGGAGCAATTGTGTCTCACTACCACAAAACTCTGAGTTAGATTAAAAGACATTTTCTACAGCTCTTTGAAGAGTTTGAAGATTATCTATCTATACTGAGTATAATCTCTATGTATCTAAAGAACCTGATTAGTCTAATTAGAAATGACAAACTTAGAATACTATTGATCTATATAATTCTCAATACCTATCTAACTTAAAGACTAAGACAATAAACAACTGTGAAACAAATGACGATAATGACCTCCAAATATAAGCAATATACAAATATACATTGCAGTATGGTAAATATTTATCAATACACAAGCAAAATGTAAGTATCTTAATCAGAGGTAGAAATGTACACTGCAATATGGTAAATATATACAATATATATCAATACAATATATGTCAATACATAACAAATGTTTTTAAACAGAGGTAGAAACATGCATGCATACAATAGTCAATATAATTTCACTTTGTATCAATATATAAGAATCGATACCAATACATTTGTCTCAAAACAATAACTCACAAGGACCAACAAGTACCAATCTATTATCCCTCTTTTTTTCCAAAATGTTCCCCGAGCTTATAAAATTTTTTCCCCAACCCTCAACCATATACCAATTTATAATCAACCCATAAATGATGTCCCTAAACCCAAGGGCAAACTTTACTCGGAGAGGGGACGTCGTCCTCTAGAGTTACTTCCAGCTGTCATGGGGGCGACGTTCTTTCTGGGGGATCCTGTGAAAGTAAAATGATGGTTAAATTTCAAGATCGATGTCTTTTAAAATTGCAAATAGTCTCTGAGTATTTTGTGCAGGTCTGGCCAGAATGTTGTATAAGAGGTGCACCATTTCAGCTAACCAAGTTGGGATCATCTTGTGCAGCTGGTACCCAAAACAGGTCTAGTAGTAGCGCTATCAGTATCATGACGTCACATCAACCAGGTGTAGTCGTTGTTATGGGGCCCCATCTTCTTCCTGGAAACTTTAAATGTCGCTTCAGGAAAAACTCATTGTTCATTGTGAAAAACTTAAACATTAATCATATAGACATACATACACACACACACACACACACACACACACACACACACACACACATATATATATATATATATATATATATATATATATATATATATATACAATGAAAGGAATGATAGATATATTCAATGAAAAGTATGATAGATATGTGGAAAAGCAAAGATTTTCTAAACTCATATTTCTTTCTGTCCCCTATCATGGCTCTTGACAATAGACAGAAACTCCATAAACTCTGGGTTTTTCTCTTACCAACATGCTTGGAATTGGAGAGGGACTGAGCCAGAGTCCACCTTCAAAACCAGCTCTATAAATTTAGAAATATGGTTTAGTATATTTTACTTACACAACTTATTCAGTTTTCTTGATAGTTCCTATTGGGCAGATATTTTTCCATCTGTCAGTATCCAAACATCCAGGATCCCTTGAATTTTTCAAAGATGAGTGTTTTCCTGTGGAGATAAGAACAGAAACCTGCCCCCATTCTATATGTTTTTCTTACCACCTGTAGGAATATCATCATTGTGGATGAGTTGTCATTTCTCCTTTCCAAGAGGTTTCTCCTCTTCAAATCGAACCTTTATTAATTTTGATGGTACCCACAATTTTTCTTCTCCTGTGGAAACCAGAGCAAAACCCCTTCTCCAACGTAGCACATCTCCTGGCTTTCATTGAGAGGTCAGGACATCTTTAAAGTAAATTGGTTGATTTAGTTCAGCAGACTTTTCCATTATCCAATGTCTTTCTGCTGCTGTCGTTCCTTTCTCATTAGCGTTAAGAAAATTCAAGGTCAATAAAGCATTATGTAATCTATTTCTGGGAGTATTTTTGGTCCCTTTCTGTTTGTTCAGCATATCCTTTATAGTACAATTTGATCTTTCTATAACTGCCTGACCTGTGGGATTATGTGGTATACCTGTAATGTGTTTTATATTATAATAAGCAAAAAAGCATTTCATTTCTTAGATACATATGCTGGACCATTATCTGTCTTTATTTGTGCAGGTATTCCCATGATGGCCATAACTTCCAATAGATGTGTGATTACTGAATCAGCCTTTTCTGAGCTCAGGGAAGTAGCCCATTGAAAACCTGAATACGTGTCTATGGTGTGGTGTACATATTTTAATTTACAAAATTCCATAAAGTGGAACACATCCATCTGCCAGATTTCATTTCTCTTAGTACCCTTTGGGTTACTCCCTGCAGGCAACGGTGTTTGATTATAGAAAGAACAAGTAGGACATCACTTTATAATGTGCTTTGCTTGTTGCCATGTAATGGAAAATTCTTTCTTTAGGCCTTTACTATTGACATGATGCTTCTTATGAAATTCTGAGGCCTGCAACACGCTTCCAATCAATAATTGATCAATCTCAGCGTTGCCTTGTGTTAGAGGACCAGGCAGACCTGTATGGGACCGGATGTGTGTTATGTATATTGGACAAAGCCTGTTCCTGATTATGTCTTGTACCTGGATAAACAATGAAGTCAACTCTGTGTCATCTGGTATAAATTCAGTGGTTTCAATATGCAAGATAACTCTTTCTGCATATTGTGAATCTGTAACTATATTAAGAGGTTCTTTAAAATCCCTTAGCACCATAAGAATGGCATATAATTCTGCCTTCTGGACAGAATTATAAGGGCTTTGTTCCACCTTACTCAATTCATCTGACTTATAACCTGCTTTCCCTAATTTATTTGCATCAGTATAGAACGTACAGGCTCCAGTTGTTGGAGCATCACGTACAATTCTAGGAAGAATCCAAGAAGTTCTCTTTATGAGGTTAAGTCTACCACTTTTGGGATAGTTGCTATTAATTTCTCCCAAAAAATTAGCACAAGCTCTTTGCCATGGTTCATTGTCTTCCCATAACTTTTTTATTTCTTCAGTAGTAAAAGGCACTATAATTTCTGCTGGGTCTATACATGCTAGTTGACGAAGTCTCAGTTTAACTTTTATAATTAATTCAGAGACTTTTTCCACATATGTTTTTAATTTTTTACTTGGTTTATTAGGTATAAATATCCACTCTAAAATAATATCTTCCCTCTGCATTAGAATCCCTGTAGGAGAAATTCTGGAAGGTAATATGACTAGGATGCAGCTAAGATTTGGGTTCATCCTATCCACATGTGCCTCCTGTAATTTTTCCTTAATCATTGTCAGTTCCTTTTCTGTTTCAGCTGTCAGTTTTCTTGGACTATTCAAATCTTTATCACCATCTAAGGTTTTGTTTAAATGAACTATTAGATCAGGTGTTATCCCAACAGCTGGTCGTAGACTGGAAATGTCTCCTAACAATCTTTGGAAGTCATTAAGAGTCTTTAACCGGTCTCGCCTAATTTGTGCCTTTTGTGTTTTAATTTTCTCTAACCCTATTCTCTAACCTAGGTAATTAATAGAATTTCCTCTTTGAATCTTTTCAGGGGCAATTTGTAATTCCCACCTAGGCAAGACTTTCTTTACTTCTTCATACATCCTTTCTAAAGTATCTTTATTTGAATCAGATAACAAGATGTCATCCATGTAACGGTAAATTACGGACTTGGGGAATTGTTTACGAATTATTTCCAATGGCTTACTTACAAAATATTGGCACAATGTAGGACTATTGAGCATACCCTATGGGAGGACAGTCCATTGATATCTCCTATTAGGCTGAGAATTATTATAAGTAGGCACTGTGAAGGCAAATTTTTCTCTATCCTCTTCTTGTAACGGTATGGTGAAAAAATAATCTTTCAAATCAATAACTATAAGAGGCCATCCTTTTGGTAATAGAGAAGGCAAAGAAATTCCAGATTGTAGTGGGCCCATAGGTTGAATTACCTTGTTGACAGCTCTTAAATCTGTCACCATTCTCCATTTACCGGATTTCTTTTTTACAACAAACACAGGAGAATTCCAAGGGCTGGTGGATTCTTCAATATGTTGAGCATCTAGTTGCTCTTGCACTACCTGTTTCAATGCCTGTAATTTATCTTCAGCTAGAGGCCACTGTTTGATCCATATTGGCTTCTCAGTTAGCCATTTTAAAGGTAGGGCTGTTGGTACCTCTAAAGGTTTGGTATTTGCTGTATGTTCTTATACAGCCTGAATGGCTGGTGATGTTTTCCCATAATATCTCATCATGTCCTTCCCAGAGTTATGAGTTCCTGGAACTACAGGAATGTTAATCTGGGTATTCCATTGCTGTAGCAGGTCGCGGCCCCAGAAATTTATTGCGATATTGGCAATATATGGCCTTAGTCTTCCTATTTGCCCTTCAGGCCCTATGCATTCAACCCATCTTGTGCTTTGTTTTACACGAGATAGGGTTCCAATTCCCAGGAACTGAACATCTACCTCTTGAAGAGGCCAATTCGGATGCCAAGATTCTGGAGTAATGATACTTACATCCGCACCTGTGTCTAATAAGCCTTCAATAAAAGTGCCATTTATACAGACTCTTAGCTTTGGTCTTTGATCATTAATAGAAGTATGCCAAAATATGCGTTTACTCTGTCCTACTGGGTTTTTTGACTCATCCTCCATGCGTAATTCATCATTTAGACCAGTAATATTTTTTTACAGCAGAAATTGGAGCTTTTAATTTTCTTGATGAGGCACGTTCTCTACTGTGACTGGGAATGACTGGGCCACGTTGGCTTGGGGGCCCGCGAGAGGCCTCTCAAGGAGATTACCGACAATATCGGGTGGCCTTGTCTGTCTGTTGTTGACCTGCATTCGCTGGACCAATGTCGGCCTTTACCGCATCTCCTACAAATACCTGAAGGCCGAGGTGTCCTATTTTTGTCATTCCCAGAAGGGATATTATTCCTAGAAATCCTTTGCCTGCAATCCCTTTTCAGATGTCCTAATTTACCACAATTAAAACACCTGGCAGTTTGATTGTCTCCTCATTGCTTGGGAAATCGCTCCTCCTACCCAAGTTTCATCATTATAGCTAAAAGTCTCAACATTCATTGTATGCTGAATCCATTCATCCATAGGTGCTGATCTAAACTTTAAAGGCCCAATTATCTTTTTGCATTCTATGTTTGCATTCTCAAAAACTAGAGATTCAAGAAGTAGTCGTCTAGCTTCTGGGTCTGTTAGCCCTATGTCCAGAGCCTTAATTAATCTTTGCAAAAAGTCAATAAAGGGTTCTCTCTGTCCCTGCCTAATTCTGGTATATGATTCAACCCTTTTTGCTGGATCTTGTAGCCTATTCCAAGCATTTAAAGCTGCTTGGTGACATAAACACAGTACTTCATCATCATAAAGAGCTTGTACCTGTGGATCAGCATATTGTCCTACACCAAGAATTTGATCTTGGGAAACCTCCACACCTTTTGCTCTTCCTTGCTGTTCCATATGTTTGGATTCTTCTCTGAAATAGATTCCAAACATCAAGGAAGGTCCATTATCTAAAACTGCACACACTAACTGATGGAAATCGTGGGGGGTAGCTCTAGCATTAGAAGCCCAAGTCCTCATCATTTCCTTAACATATGCAGAGTGCAAGCCAAAGGTAACAAAAACTTGCTTAATTTCTTTTAGATCATTCATTGCTATTGGCATCCATCTAGCTTCTCTGACTCCGTTTGAGCCTTTAGAAGTTGATGCTTTGTCAGAATGAATTACAGGGTATGTCGCTATAACCCTGGGTAAGCCAGATCTAATAGCTGGTGGTGGCATTGTATCCTGTCCTTGTGCCTTCTCACTCTGTTCACCAGCTCCAATAATTTCTTCAATCATTTCAAGTCTTCTTATCATTGTCTCTCTTAAATCCTGAATCTCCTGAGCTACATGTGTTTCTAGTGATTTCACTGAGGTATCAATTTTTTGTCCGCATTCTGCACCTGTGATTTCAAAGCTTTTGAATCCTGAATCTCCTGACCTGTATTAGTTTCTGTTAAAGATTGTATGGTTCTTAGGACCATATTTTTCCTAAGTAATAGAATATTCAAAAGAATACTGAAATCTAGTAACCAGTAAATTAAGTTATCTCCATAGTGATATAAACCTTGCATGAAAAAACCCATTGTTTTGGTAGTCAAAACAGTAAAATTCATGTTGGAAACGAAAACTTTCATATTACCTATTATCCAGCAGGTGGCGCTGTTCCCAAGTAGCGACGAAACCGGGGTCCTGTTTCAGTGTCCGCCTAGTATTGGTTAAAAACTGGGAAATGCCAGTTGCTCAACAAAGTAAATGTAATTAAATCAATTCCGTACACAGAACCATAAACCCAGAATCCAGGGATAGAGAAGAGTAACCCGGAGGCCGTGTATGCCTCGATGTGACAGAGTTGTCCCAAGGGGTTGCAGCTTTCCACAACCGGTAACCGCGTGCTCTGTTTCGTTCCGCTTAAGAGCTGCGCTTGCAAGGGAGATTTGAAAGCAATTCAGAAAAGTGCAAACCACGTGGCCAGAGACTATGCGGGCCTGTGGAATTTAAATCCACGTAGCAAGGCAAACGATAAGCTGCGTCGAGACTTGAAGTCAATCTGAGGTGTCTAAAGGGAAAATATAAAAAACTGCAGCAAGAAAAGCCACTGCATGATGATTTATGTTAAACTGCTGGCTCCACGCACAAGGCACAAGCCGCAAGGAACAGGCCATGGCCGAACTGGCGGCCGGCAGCCGAGCGGAGGGGAAGGAGGGGTCCTAAAACCAAACGTTGGGTGCCAGATGAAGGTGCAAGTCATAAACAATCCCACAGCAGTTTGGAATTGTGATTATTAGGGTGGTATTTATTTAAAGGGGAATAAACTTACAGATCACTGTCCCAGACAACAGCCCTCTGTGCACGCAATTAGGAAGAAGTCTAGTCGCCCGAACCGGAGCAGAAAGTAAAGAGAGAGAGGAGGGAAGTAGCCACTTTGTTTTTAAAGGGAAAGAGACCACGCCCCAATGGGCTGGTATCTCGGCGGCTATTGGCTGGAAGAGCAGAAGGACCTCCTGCAACACATTACACTTTCAATATCAATTAGAGCATATTTTAATTTTTGCCTTTGGCATGTCTAATTAAGAATAAGCATCCTGGCACTACTTCTACCTTTATCTAGGCAATCTTGGAATGAGCCATCTTGAACCTACATACTTCCAGCATCTCTCAGGAGTTGTGCAACTTCGCTTCCTTCCCACCCATTACATGATTTGAATACCTGTTGCTCTCCTTCTCTAGAGAGAGACCTGGGCAGATCTGGTTGCTGGTACCTATGACTTCCATGGATACAATTATTGTCTGCTGTACATGTGCACCCTCGAAATTAAGTGATTCAAATACATTTTGTTATTTGATGTAAGTGTAATTAGATAGTGGGTGGAACTATCAGCTTTATTGGAATTAATTGAAACAAACTGCCAAGTTCAACTTAGTCAAACACATGTAAGATTCAGTCCCAAGTAGGGGTGTATCTAGGGACAGGATATATGTGACAAGGCTAGTGACCACTTCTGCCATATGTTTCCTAACAACTTTTCAGAGCAGTAATGGATGTCCATGAAAGGTAAATCTTTAAGTGAATACCGGATAGGCTTTCTTTTATGTTATAGGTGTTTTTCCAATGCATTGATGTTATCAAAATTACTCACCATCAATATCACAGTTGGCTTTTTTTCAGTTTTTTTTATTAATTTATTTCTTTATTAAAGATTTCTGTCTCTTCCCCGGCACTGACTCCCATAACTCTCCCCCTCCCCCAATCAAATCTCCCTCTCTCATCAGTCCTAAGAGCAATCGGGGTTTCCTGCCCTGTGGGAAGTCCAAGGACATCCCACCTTCTTCCAGGTCTATTAAGGTGAACATCCAAACAGCCTAGGCTCCCACAGCGCCAGTATGTGCAGTAGGATCAACACCCAGTGCCATTGTTCTTGACTTCTCAGCAGTCCTCATTGTCCGCTATGTTTATTGAGTCCAGTACTATCCCATGTTTTTTGAGACCCAGTCCACCTGGCCATAGTGAGTTTCCAAAAGAACATCCCCTTTGTCTCAGTATGTGGGTGCACCCCTCGTAGTCCTGAGTTCCTTGTTCATGCTCTCTCTCCTTCTGCTCCTGGTTTGGGGTTGTAGTCTGGTGCTCCAATGTGGGACTCTGTCTCTGTCACCTTTCATCGCCTGATGAAGTTTAAAATCCAGAAGGATGTCTATATGTTTTCCTTTGTGTTCACCATCTTATTTAGCTTTTCTAGGGTCATGAATTATAGAGTCAATGTCCTTTATTTATGGCTAGAAACCAAATATGAGTGAGTACATCCCATGTTCCTCTTTTTTTTGGGGGGGTCTGGCTAACCTCACTCAGGATAGTATTTCTATTTCTGTCCATTTGCATGCAAAATTCAAGAAGTCATTGTTTTTACTGCTGAGTAGTATTCTAATATGGATATATTCCATACTTTCTTCATCCATTCTTCCATTCAAAGGCATTTCGATTGTTTCCAGGTTCTGGCTATTACACACAATGCTGCTATGAAAATAGTTGAGCATATACTTTTGTTGTATGATAGGGCATCTTTTGGGTATATTCCCAAGAGTGATATTGCTGGGTCAGGAGTATGTTGATCCCGAATTTCCTGAGAAAGTGCCACACTGCATTCCAAAGTGGTTGCACAAGTTTGCATTTCCAACAGCAATGGATGAGTATACCCCTTTTTCTACAACTTTTCCAGCAAAGGCTATCATTGGTGTTTTTGATTTTAGCCATTCTGACAGGTGTTAGATGACATCATAAAGTTGTCTTGATTTGGATTCTCCTTATCTCTAAGGATGCTGAGCATGACCTTAAGTGTCTTTTGGCCACATGAACTTCTTCTGTTGAGAATTCTCTGTTCAGTTCATTGCCCCTTTTTATAATTGGGTTGATTAGCCTTTTACAGTCTAATTTATTGAGTTATTTATATATATTGAAGATCAAACCTTTGTCAATTGTGGGGTTGGTGAAGATCTTCTCCCAGTATTTTGGTTGCCTTTCTGTCTCAGTGACAGTGTCCTCTGCTTTACAGAAGCTTCTCAGTCTCAGGAGGTCCCATATTTTCAAAGAGGCCCTTAATAACTGTCCTGTTGTGGTTATACGTAGGAAGTGGTCTCCTGTGCCCATCTGTTGTAGAGTACTTCCCACTTTCTCTTCTATCAGGTTCAGTGTGTTCTGACTCTTATTGAGGTCTTTAATCCATTTGGACTTAAGTTTTGTGCATGGTGATAGACATGGATCTATTTTCATTCTTCTACAGATTGACTTCCAGTTTTGCCAGCATAATTTGTTGAAGATGATCTTTTTTATCCATTGTATACTTTTAGCTCCTTTATCAAAAATCACGTGTTCATAGGTTTGTGGGTTAAAGTCCGGGTCTTCTTTACATTCCATTTGTTGACTTCTCTGTTTTTATGTCAATACCAAGCTGTTTTCAATACTGTAGCTCTGTAATAGAGTTTGAAGTCAGGGATGGTAATGCCTCCAGACAATGCTTTACTGTTAATATCGTTTTGGCTATCCTGAGTTATTTTATTTTTCCATATAAAGTTGATTATTGTCTTCTCAAGGGCTGTGAAGAATTTTGATGGGATTTTGATGGGGATTGCATTGAATCTATATATTGCTTTTGGTAAAATTGCCATTTTTACTATGTTGATCCTCCCAATGAAGAACAAGGGAGATCCTTCCATTTTCTGGTGTCCTCTTCAATTTCTTTCTTAAAAGACTTAAAGTTCTTGTCAAAGAGATCTTTCAATTTCTTGATCAGAGTTACCCCAAGATATCTTATGCTATTTGTGGCTATCGTGACAGATTTGTGGCTATCGTGACAGGTGATGCTTCTCTGATTTCCCTCTCTTCTTCCTTATCCTTAGTGTATAGGAAGGCACCTCTTTCTTGGAGTTGATCTTGAATCCTGCCACATTACTAAAGGTGTTTATCTGCTATAGGAGTTCTTTGGTAGTGTTTTTGTGGTCGCTTATGTATACTATCATATCATCTGCAAATAACAAATTTTCACTTCTTCCTTTCCAATATGAATCCTCTTGATCCCCTTATGTTGTCTTATTGCTATTGCTAGAACTTCAAGCACTATATTGAAGAGGTATGGAGAGAAAGGACAGCCTTGTCGTGTTCCTGATTTTAGTGTGATGGCTTTGAGTTTTTCTCACTTTAATTTAATGTTTGCTGTTGGCTTGCTGTAAATAGCTTTTATTATATTTAGGTATGACTCTTGTATCCCTAATCTCTCCAGGACCTTTATCATAAAGGGGTGTTGGATTTTGTCGAATGCTTTTTCAGCATCTAATGAAATGATCATATGGTTTTCTTCTTTCAGTTTATTTATATGATGGATTACATTGATAGATTTCCCTATGTTGAACGAGCCCTGTATCTCTGGAATGAAGCCTACTTGATCATAATGGATAATTTTTTTCATGTATTCTTGGATTTGGTTTGCCAGTATTTTATTGAGAATTTTAGCATCACTGTTTAGGAGTGAGATTGACCTGTAATTCTCTTTCTTGGTTAAGTCTTTGTAAGGTTTTGGTATCAGGGTCACTGTAGCTGCATAAAAGCAATTTGGCAGTGACTCTTCTGTTTCTATATTGTGAAATACCTTCAGGAGTATAGGTATTAGGTCTTCTTGGAAGTTCTTCTAGAATTCCACATTGAAACCATCTGGTCCTGGGCTTTTTTTGGAAGGGAGGTTTTTGATAACAGCTTCTAATTTTTTGCGACTAACAGATCTATTGAGATTGTTCGCCTGGTCTTGGTTTAGCTTTGGTATATGGTACTTATCTAAAAAAATGTCCATTTCTTTTGCATTTCCAGTTTTTTGGCATATAGGCTTTTGTAGTAAGATCTAATGATTCTCTGAATTTCCTCTGTCTGTGGTTATGTCCCCATTTTCATTTTTGATCTTATTTATTTGAGTGTTCTCTGTCGTTTAGTTAGTTTGGATAAGGGTTTGTCAATCTTGTTAATTTTCTCCAAGAACCAACTTTTTGCTTCATTGATTCTTTGGATTGTTTTCTGTCTTTCTATTTTGGTGATTTCAGCCCTGAGTTTGATTATTTCCAGTCTTCTACTCCTTCTAGGTGAGTCTGCTTCTATTTTTCTAGAGCTTTCAGGTGTGCTGTTAAGTCCCCATTGTATGGTTTCTCTATTTTCTTATGTGGGCACTTAGTGCTATGAACTTTCCTCTTAGCACTGCTTTCATACTTTCCCATAGGTTTGAGTATGTTGTCTCTTCATTTTTTTTTTTTTTTTGGTTTTTCGAGACAGGGTTTCTCTGTGGCTGTGGAGCCTGTCCTGGAACTAGCTCTATAGACCAGGCTGGTCTCGAACTCACATAGATCCGCCTGCCTCTGCCTCCCAAGTGCTGGGATTAAAGGCGTGCGCCACCACCGCCCGGCCTCTCTTCATTTTTCATTAAATTCACGGAAGATTTTTATGTTTTTCTTAATTTCTTTCTTGACCCAGGTGTGGTTCAGTATGACATGAACACCTTAATCATGAAGAAGTAGATAAAATTGACTTTATGAAAGTGATAGACACCCTTAAACAGCATGTAAAAAATGCCCTTATAGAAATGGATGAGAAGTATAACAGAAAGTTTGAAGAATTGAGTAAATCAGTGAATGACACCCTAGGAAACCAAGGAAAAACAATCAAGCAGATAATGGAAACAGTTCAAGACTTAAAAACGGAAGTAGAGGCAAAGAAGAAAACACAAACAGAAGGCCAGCTGGACAGGGAAAATCTAGGTAAACGAATAGAGACTACAGAAGCAAGCATAACCAACAGAATACAGAGATAGAAGAAAGAATCTCAGATTCTGAAGATACCATAGAGAAAATAAACACGCTGATCAAAGAAAACAGCAAGGCCAACAAATTCTCATGACAAAACATTCAGGAAATATGGGACACAATAAAAAGACCAAACCTAAGAATAATAGGAATAAAAGAATGAGAAGAAGCGCAGCTCAACGGTCCAGAAAATATATTTAATAAAATTATAGAAGAAAACTTTCCCAACCTAAAGAAAGATATACCTTTGAAGGTTCAAAAAGCATACAGAACACAGTATAGGCTGGATCAAAAAAAAATCCTCTTGCCCTATAATAATCAAAACACAAAGCAAACAGAATAAAGAAAGAATACTAAGAGCAGCAAAGGAAAAAGACCAAGTTACTTATAAAGGTACACCTATCAGACATACACCTGACTTCTCTATGGAAACCATGAAAGCCAGAAGGTCCTGGGTAGATGTACTGCAGAATCTAAGAGACAATGGATGCAAGCCCAGACTACTATACCCAGCCAAGCTTTCGTTCACTATAAATGGAGAAAACAAAATTTTCCAGGATAAAAACGAATTTAAACAATATGTAGCCACAAATCCAGCCTTACAGAAAGTAATAGAAGGAAAATCACTAATCAAGGAGTCCAACAATGATCAAAATAACTCAGACATCTAGAGACCCTTTACCAGCGCAACTCAAAGAAGGGAAATACACAAAATCTACTACTAAAAAAGTGACCGGAGTTAACAACCACTGGTCATTAATATCACTTAATGTCAATGGACTCAACTCGCCTATAAAAAGGCACAGACTAAGAGATTGGATATGAAAACAGGATCCAACATTCTGCTGTTTACAAGAAACACACCTCAACCACAAAGACAGACACCTACTCAGAGTAAAGGGTTGGGATAAGGCTTATCAAGTAAATGGACGTAAGAAACAAGCAGGTGTGGCCATACTAATTTCTACCAAAGTTGACTTCAAACTTAAATTAATCAGAAGAGACGGAGAGGGACATTTTCTACTCCTAACAGAAAAAATTCATCAGGATGAAGTCTCAATCCTGAATATCTAGGCCCCTAATATAAAAGCACCCACGTACATAAAAGAAACATTGTTAAAACTCAAGGCAGCCATCAAACCGCACACATTAATAGTAGGAGACTTTAATACTCTGCTATCACCAATGGACAGGTCAAATAGACAGAAACCTAACAGAGAAATAAGAGAATTAATGGAGGTAATGAATCAAATGGACTTAGCAGACATCTATAGAATATTCCACCCACATAGGAAAGAATATACCTTCTTCTCTGCAGCTCATGGAACCTTCTCAAATATCGACCACATACTCAGGAACAAAGCAAACATCCACAGTTACAAAAAAATATTAGTAACCACCTGTATCCTATCAGATCACCATAGATTAAAGCTAAAATTCAGCAACAATGCTACCTCCAGAAAGCCTACAAACTCATGGAAACTGAATAGTCAACTACTGAACCACACCTGGATTAAGGACGAAATAAAGAAATAAATAAATGTCTTCCTTGAAGACAATGAAAATAAAGAAACAACATACTCAAACCTATGGGACACTATGAAAGCAGTCCTGAGAGGAAAGTTCATAGCACTAACTGCCCACTTAGAGGAAACAGAGAAAGCACACATTGGAGACTTAACAGCCCACCTGAAAACTCTAGAAAAAAAGAAGCAGATTCACCTAGAAGGGGTAGAAGACTGGAAATAATCAAACTGAGGGCTGAAATAAACAAAATAGAAACACAGAAAACAATTGAAAGAATCAATGAATCAAAAAGCTGGTTCCTGGAGAAAATCAACAAGATTAATAAACCCCTATCCAAACTAATCAAACGGCAGAGAGAGAAGTTGCAAATTAATAAGTTCAGAAATGAAAAGTGGGACATAACCACAGACACAGAGGAAATTCAGAGAATCATTAGATCTTACTACAAAAGCCTGTATGCCACAAAACTGGAAAATGTAAAAGAAATGGACACTTTTTTAGATAAATACCATATAACAAAGTTAAACCAGGACCAGGTGAACAACCTAAATAGACCTGTTAGTCGTGAAGAATTAGAAGCTGTTATCAAAAACCTACCTTCCAAAAAAAGTCCAGGACTAAATGGTTTCAATGTGGAATTATACAAGAACTTCCAAGAAGAGCTAATACCTGTACTGCTTAATATATTTCACAATATAGAAAGAGAAGAGTCATTGCCAAATTCCTTTTATGAAGCTACAGTAACTCTGATACCAAAACCACACAAGGACCCAACAAAGAAAGAGAATTACAGGCCAATCTCACTCATGAACATCGACGCAAAAATCCTCAACAAAATACTGGCAAACCGAATCCACGAACACATTAGAAAAATTATCGATTATGATCAAGTAGGCTTCATACCAGAGATGCAGGGCTGGTTTAACATACGCAAGTCTATCAATGTAATCCATCATATAAATAAACTGAAAGAAAAAAAATCATATGATCGTTTCATTCGATGCTGAAAAAGCATTTGACAAAATTCAACATCCCTTATGATAAAAGTCTGGAGAGATTAGGGATACAAGGGTCATACATAAATTTAATTAAAGCTATATACAGCAAGCCGACAGCTAATATCAAATTAAATGGAGAGAAACTTAAAGCCATCCCACTAAAATCAGGAACACGCCAAGGCTGTCCACTCTCTCCATACCTCTTCAATATAGTTCTCGAAGATTTATCAATAGCAATAAGACAACATAAGGGGATAAAGGGGATTCAAATTGGAAAGGAAGAAGTCAAACTTGCATTATTTGCAGATGATATGATAGTGTACATGAGGGACCACAAAAACTCCACCAAGAACTCCTACAGCTGATAAACACCTTTAGTATGTGGCAGGATACAAGATCAACTCCAAAGTTCAGGCACCCTCTTATACACAAAGGATATGGAAGCAGAGAGGGAAATAAGAGAATCATCACCTTTCACGATAGCCACAAAAAGCATAAAATATCTTGGGGTAACTCTAACCAAGGAAGTGAAAGATCTGTTTGACAAGAAATTTAAGGCAATGAAGAAAGAAATTGAAGAGGATACCAGAAAATGGAAGGATCTCCCTTGCTCTGGATTGGGAGGATCAACATAGTGAAAATGGCAATTCTACCAAGGGCAATTTATATATTCAATGCAATCCCAATTAAGATCCCATCAAAATTCTCCATAGATCTTGAGAGGACAATAATCAACTATATATGGAGAAACAAATTACCCAGGATAGCCAAAACAATCTTATACAATAAAGGAACTTCTGGAGGCATTACCATCCCTGACTTCAAATCCTATTACAGAGCTACAGTAATGAAAACAGTGGGGTACTGGCATAAAAACAGAGAAGTCGACCAATGGAATCTTATAGAAGATCGGATTTTAACCCACAAATCAATGAACAACTGATTTTTGATAAAGGAGCTAAAAGTATAAAATGGAAGAAAGAAAGCATCTTCAACAAATAGTGCTGGCACAATTGGATGTCAACCTGTAGAAGAATGAAAATAGACCCATATCTATCACCATGCACAAAACTCAAGTCCAAGTGGATCAAAGACCTCAATATCAATCTGAACACACTCAACCTGATAGAAGAGAAAATGGGAAGTACCCTACAACATATGGGCACAGGAGATCGCTTCCTATGTATAACCAAAGCAGCAGAGACATTAAGGGCAAAATTGAATAAATGGGACCTCCTGAAACTGAGAAGCTTCTGTAAAGCAAAGGACACTGTCATTTAGACAAAAAGGCAGCCTACTGACTGGGAGAAGATCTTCAACAACCCTGCAACAGACAAAGGTCTGATCTCCAAAATATATAAAGAACTCACGAAACTAGACTTTAAAAGGATAATTAACCCAATTAAAAAATGGGGCACTGAACTGAACAGAGAATTCTCAAAAGATGAAGTTCAAATGCCCAAAAGATACTTAAGTCATGCTCAACCTCCTTAGCGATCAGAGAAATGCAAATCAAAACAACTTTGAGATATCATCTTACACCTGTCAGAATGGCTAAAATCAAAAACACCAAGGATAGCCTTTGCTGGAGAGGTTGTGGAGAAAGGGGTAACCTCATCCATTGCTGGTGGGACTGCAAACTTTTGCAACCACTTTGGAAATCAGTGTGGCGGTTTCTCAGAAAAATTGGGATCAACCTACCCCTGGACCCAGCATTACCACTCTTGGCAATATACCCAAGAGATGCCCTATCATATGACAAAAACATTTGTCCAACTATGTACATAGCAGCATTATTTGTAATAGCCAGAACGTGGAAGCAACCTAGATGCCCTTCAATGGAAGAATGGATGAAGAAAATGTGGAATATATACACATTAGAGTACTACTCTGCGGTAAAAAACAATGACTTCTCGAATTTTGCATGCAAATGGATGGAAATAGAAAATAAGATCCTGAGTGAGGTAACCCAGACCCAAAAAGAAGATCATGGGATGTACTCACTCATAATTGGTTTCTAGCCATGGATAGTGGCCGCTGAGTCTATAATTTCTGATCCTAAAGAAGCTAAACAAGAGGGTAAACCCAAGGAAAAACATATAGATATCCTCCCAGCTATGGGAAATAGACAAGATTGATGGGCAAAAAATTGGAATCTTGGGGGTGGGGTGGGATGGGGATGAGGGGTCATGTGGGGAAGAAAGTGTAAAGGAGAGGATTAGGGGAACTGTGGGAATCGTGGTGATTGGGGATATTTGAAGGTTGGATAGGGGAGCAGGGAAACTCATACCTTAGTTAAGGGAGCCACCTAAGGGTTGGCAAGAGACTTGAACTTGGAATGGCTACCAGATGCCCAGGGCAATGTCCTCAGGTAGTTCATTGGGGCACCTGAGGATAGGGAACCTGAAATGAACCTATCCTATAATCATACTGATGAATATCTTGCATATCGCCATAGAACCTTCATCTAGCGATGGATGGAGATAGAGACAGAGACCCACACTGCAGCACCAGGCAGAGCTCCCAAAGTTATAATGAGGAGCATAAGGAGAGAGAACATGAACAAGGAAGTCAAGACCATGAAGGGTGCACCCAACCACTGAGACAGTTGGGCCGATCTATTGGGAGCTCACCAAGGCCAGCTGGACTGCTACTGAAAAAACATGGGATGAAACCGGACTCTTTGAATGTGGTGGACAATGAGAGCTGACAAGAGGCCAAGGAGAATGGCATGGGAACCTTCATCTGGCGATGGATCGAGAGAGAGACAGAGACCAATTTGGAGCAACGGTCTGAGCTCTTAAGGTCTAAATGAGGAGCAGAATGAGGGAGAACATGAGCAAGGAAATCAGGACCACGAGGCGTGCACCCACCCACTGTGACAGTGGAACTGATCTATTGAGAGCTCTCCAAGGCCAGCTGGACTGGGACTGAATAAGGATGGGTTGAAACTGGACTCTCTGAACATGGCGGACAATGAAGGCTGATGAGAAGCCAAGGACAGTGGCACTAGGTTTCGATCCTAATACATGAACTGGCTTTGTGGGAGCTTAGCCTGTTTGGATGTTCACCTTTCTGGACCTAGATAGAAGTGGGAGGACCTTGGTCTTCCTGTAGGGCAGGGAATTTGTACTGCTCTTCAGTATCGAGAGGAAGGGGGAATTGACTGGGGGGAGGACAAGAGGAGTGGGGATAGGGGGAGGATAGCGGGGGGAGGGGTCAATATGTGGGAGGAGGGGGAGGGAAATGGGAAACGGGGGCAGTTGGAAATTTTAATTAAAAAAGAATTAAAAAATGAGAAAAAAATATTGCCTATACTGGCTATAAATCTAACTTTTATACTTGATATCTGTTCTTATTATATGTAGTCCTGTATTGGTTTGAACATTCTTATTAGGTAAAAGGGGAGGTGATGTGGAAACTCCTTTGGCCAATGGCCTTTGAGAGGCTGGACCTTGTGTGGTGTGACTTTGTGGAACCAGAAACACTTAGGAGAGCCCATTCTGCCTCTTGTGCAAAGCAACAGACTCTCGTCAACCTGGGGAGCTACTGGGAGAAAAAGATTCCAAGAGTGTGGTAAACTTCCATGATTTTTTTCTTACTGAAGAGTTGCTGACAGGAGGAGTTACTGTGGGTAACTCTCCAGGTTTTCTCCCTTACATATGAGCTAATGGTAGTAAGACTGGCAATTCTGTCTTAGGAAAGTATCTTTTAGGTCATATTCTTACTTGGGACAGCTGGCAAATGAAGCTATCATGAGTTTGATGCTCTTCCAGCCCTCCTGTTTCTTTTGAAGTTGTTGGCAACATATGTGGCCTTATGCCTAAGCCAAGAACTTTTTCCCGTTGAAGTGGCCATCGAGGACAGGTGCTCTAGGCCTTAGCTCTTATTCGGAAGCTAATAGCAATTGAAACTGCCATCAGATATGTTTTCCTGGCCTCATCAAACACTGAGTTCTTATTGGAGGAGTGGATGGAGGATGGGGAAGGGAGAAGTTGGCAGGAGTGGAAGGACAGCGGATTGATTTAACTCGGGTATGTAAAATGAGATTGTCCTAAAAAGAAAAAAAAGAAGGAAAAAAACCACTGCCAGAAGATGCCCAGACATTTATAGGGGAAGTACTGGCAGCTGAATCTGAAATCAAGGAAGTGCGTTATTCCCTATCACTTTACTTATAGACTACTGACAGTTGAAGCTGCCATGGAGGATGTGCTTTCCAGGCATTTCTTATACTGCCTAGGCCCACTTGCTTCTGGATGGACTAAGGTAACACCCACAGTGGTATAACTGTTCTGTATCAATTAGCAGTAATAGCCCCATAGACATTCACTTATTCCATTCAGATAGCCACCGTTCCATCTTTCCATATGACTCAAGGTTAATAGCTAGTTTAAAGGTAAAGCAAACTGTGATGAGCAGCAAGTGACAGAAACCCACTGGAAACACTAGGAGCCAAAAAGGTGATTATTTGCTGGGGCATGGTGCATCCTGGCATATGAGGAGGAGGAAGGTGTCATATGCAAGCAAGGACTCAGAAGCCCCCAATTCTCATCTCTGCCCTTCCTTCTTTATTCCCTGCAAGATGGCTTATATGCCTCATCACTTCCTCTTAGATCAGATTTCAATAAATGACAGATATCACTTGTCATATTAACTGCTGCTTATCGAATATTTAAGAAAGCATTATCTGTGTTTACTTATATTCATCAGGCACTTCAACCTCAAGTCCTGTTTGATTATTTCTCCTTGCTGTGCTCTGTTGGTCTTTTGATTGCTTTCATGATTCTGAAAAATTTCCTTTCTCAAATTTCTCCTCCAGAATTCCCACAATGGTTAGTGTTCTTTCTCACGACAAACAAATGACATTATTATTATTATTACTATTGTTACTATTGTTACTGATGTTACTTTTATTATTGTTGTTGTTTTTCTGTTGTGATTTTATCCTGAAAACTAATCCACAGGGATTCACTGGTGTTCTCAATTGTAGAAAGAGATTTCTACAAATGATTACTTCAACTCCATGCTTTCTAATCATTTTATTATTTGTCTGATTGTGTTCATTGCAGCCAAATTACTGTTTTCCAACTGAGGCCTTAGTCTAAGACACTGTATGTGACCTGTCACTATTCCATAGCACATTCCCACACTTTGTGTTCAGACTGTGACATGCTTATACAATCCATTCTCTCTTTGTTGAACAACCTCTGGCTGGTATTATTTCATGTCCTTGTTCCAAGTTGGGTCCTTTTAAATATCCAGGCTGTTTCTTCACAAGTGATGGTATCTTTGATCATCAGGATGAGCTGCAGTTGCTTCATTTCAAAGTTGTTTCTTCTGCATCAAGATATTGAAATTTTGCAAATAGCCATTTTCTTTGACTTCCAGTCAGCGGCAGAATCCATTAACGATTCTTACCTGAGCCAATTAAGGCATATATGGTGGCTGCCAGGTGGTGGGGTTCTAATTTCATGATTCCTTTGTGTTTATGAGTTGGAATGCCACCCCAAGGACCCAGTTTTCTCCTCCACTGTTTTTTTAATCAAAGCAGTTGGGATTAAGAAACATTTTCTTCCAAAGATTTAAAATGGCAGCTATTATTGTTTTCTGCGATGTTAAATTGTCCCTGGTCGGCAACCAACAAGCCTTCATGCCATCTCATGTTTTCCTTTTGACATTTGTGTTGTTTGAGAACTTAGTTACTCCCTGGATGCATGAGATATTTTAGGCTTCTGCCTTCATCTTCCCTCTGCCTATCAATCCACCATTTCTCCATGGAGTGCTGTTATCTTCTTCTTCGGGTAATGATATCAGAATTTAAACCCCAGCACTTGGAATGATGAATACTGAATGAGTCTGATGTTTGCATCTGTGGCCTTTCAGAGAACTAACATCAGGAAAAGCCTTTTATATAAACACACGTACACTCACTACTGCATACACGTGAACACCTATAGGTCAGCACATGAGTTTTCTCACTTGTTCTCCCTGATCTACTTCGTGCTTAGAGTTCCCATTGCATCTCCTTTCCATTTTAAGACTCACTTTTCTAGTGGAAAAGCTGTTGCTCTCATTCCTCAGTATCCTGATATGGTTTTATTGCTAAATCACCTGCTAGACTGTGAAAGACACAATCTAAACAGGGCTCAGTGTGTGTGTATAGAGTAAGTTTGAATCTTTATTCTGAGAAGTTATAATCAATGTGTCAGGAAGTTACTTACAGCTACTGTTAGTAGTATTGCGCATTGGAGGCACATTACTCATTCTGCATATCAAGAACTAGGCAGCTGGAGGAATCTTCTCTGTCTTTTCCTGGGTCCTAGAAGCCATGAGACTTTCAATAATGTATTAATTATATTTCTTTTAATCTATTAATATCATCTCTCTCTTATTATTCATCTATCCATCCATCCTTCCATCTATCCATTTATTCCTCATTTGTTTACTAAATATCTAACACCAGTCTCTCTGTCTATCTATCTTTCTATTTATCTTGTCTTAGTTATGGTTCTACTGCTGTGAAGAGATAACATGACCACCATCAGTCTTATAAAGGAGGGCATTTAATTGGGTTCTGACCATTAAAATCATGGCAGAATTTTACAAGACTTCAGGGAGACATGGCGCAGGAGAAGGGAAGAGATCTACATCCAGACACTTGGGGAGCAGGAAGGAAGAATAAGACACTGGACCTATGTTGAGCTTCAGACATCAAAGAGTATCTCTGGTAATACTCTTTCTCCAACAAGGCCACACCTCCCAATAATGTCACTCCCCATAGGCTGATAGAGTATCATTTTTATTCAAACCACCACATATCTATTAATCACTTATATTTGGATGATCAATTATTATTTACCATCACTCTATAATTTATCTGTCACATATGTGTATATTTGTTACTCTATCAGTCATATATCTATCCATCTATCTACTTATCTACCTATGTTAACCTCTATTTATCACACTTTCAATCTATTAGGTGTATCTATGTATCTATTAGTCTTTCTATGTATTTATCTCTGTATCTCTAAGATATGTATAATTATTCCTCTGTACATGTTTCCTCTATGTTTCTATATTATTCTATTGACGTATCAATCTATCTATCTGTATATATCTGTATGTTGATTATTATATTAATCAATGTCCATTTATATAATTCTTTCTGTCCATTAATCTATCTATTCTCTATCTATTTTCCATCTATATAACTTTTTATCTATCTACAATCTCTCTATGTGCTTGTCAATTTTCATATCTGTTATTTCCCAGTATTAAGTCATAACCTTTTAAAGTTCCCACCATCCACTCTCTCCCTGTGTTTTGCCCATAAGATTTTGATCAAGAGTTGTCTGTTAACCAAAGCCTCTGACAACACTGGTATTAAATTATTGACCTTAATTCTGCTTGAAAAACTACTCTTAGTAGAAGGATTTAACATTTGCTGAACCTAGGCTCAGATCTCACACAGTATGCCAAGCAGGTCCAACTGTGACAAGATATTGAAAAATCTCCAACTGCACCCATTGGGTAGTGTCTATACTATAGGCATTCCTGTGAACATAAGATGACAATGTTTAAGAGCACTGTAGCTCCGTAGACATGAGAGATCTTAGGGTAAATGTCACTGAGTTCTCTGTTTCCTTCTGCTTAGAAAGCCCAGATTCTGCATTCTTGAAAAAAGGGTCCCATATGCATTTGGAATAATTGTTATCCATGGTATTTGTCAGCTTCTTTGTTGCTTTCAAAGGACATACAATCTTCTTTCTTTTTTTTCTTGCTGATTTTTTTTATTAATTAATTAATTTAATTATTAAATATTTCTGCCTCTTCCCCGCCACCGCCTCCCATTCCCTCCCCCTCCCCCAATCAAGTCTTCCTTCCTCCTCAGCCCAAAGAGCCAGCAGGTTTCTCTGCCCTGTGGGAGGTCCAAGGACCACCCACCTCCATCCAGGTCTATTAAGGTGAGCATCCAAACTACCTGGGCTCCCACAAAGCCATTACATGCATTAGGATCAAGAACCCATTGCCATTGTTCTTCAGTTCTCAGTAGTCCTCATTGTCCATTATGTTCAGCGAGACCGGTTTTGTCCCATGCTTTTTCAGTCCCCGGCCAGCTGGCCTTGGTGAGTTCCCGATAGAACATCCCCATTGCCTCAGTGTGTGGGTGCACCCCTCGCCGTCCTGAGTTCCTTGCTCGTGCTCACTCTCCTTCTGCTCCTCCTTTGGATCGTGAGACTTCAGTCCAGTGCTCCAATGTTGGTCTCTGTCTCTGTCTTCTTTCATCGCCTGATGAAGGTTAATATTCAGGGGGATGCTTATATGTTTTTCTTTGGGTTCACCTTCTTATTTAGCTTCTCTAGAGTCACGATTTATAGTCTCAATGTCCTTTATTTATGGCTAGAAACCAAATGTGAGTGAGTACATCCCATGTTCCTCTTTTTGGGTCTGGCTTACCTCACTCAGGATAGTGTTTTCTATTTCCGTCCATTTGTATGCAAAATTCAAGAAGTCATACAATCTTCTTTCTACTTATCTTACACAGCCATCTTCTGTGGTATCATTCAGTTGAACACTCATGGAAATACACTTCTGAAAGACTGTCTGCCCATGTTAGTGTGAAGTCTAACCCTTCCCAGATCAGGAGATGAGGAGTTATTTCCCCCGACAGATGATTTCTGTGCATCTTCGTCAGTGGATGATAGTGCTGTGATGTTGATCATGGCAATTTCTTTTTCAATTTTGTGAGAGAAGGGAGTGATAGATATACATGGATGATGGTAAGGAGCAGAAATCTAAGCAACTGCAGGAAGAGAGGAAACACGGAAACAGCGACACTGAGAAACATACAACAGGGTTGTGAGTCACGGACAGCCTTGATTTGCTATAGGACACTTATCCTTGCACTTGAAACTCAAGCTGGTAGAAATGTCAGTGTCTCTTTAACAGCTCCCCTAGGACATAAAGGGATGCAGGAGCTGGCTTCATTCTCCAGAGCCCATCATATCCCCTAGTCTCTCAGGAGACTTTTCAGTTCCAAGTGATAAAACAGAATTCAAACTGGCTTTAGGGAAAGCCAAAGTTTAGTTAAAGCAAAAATTCATCTAGGCATCAAAAGACAGTGAGTAACCTTCAGATGGGACTGGAATCGTGATTAAAAAATCTTGACGAGGATGCAGGTCTTGATTTCTAATTTTTTTTACTGACATTATAATGGACACAATGTTAAGATGTTTTCCCTGGCTGTTTTAAGGTCATTTGAGTTTTTACAAAGCCTAAAGTGGTCAGTTGAGGTAACTCTAACAAAAACATTATGCCATAAAATGACTGGTATAGCTAAATGAGGAAGATAGAACATACAGTGTCCAACAGTTTGCCACGGCAAGGCAGGAAAAGCCACCCATGCCTGGATTTGGAGGAGAGTTTCAGGGAGAACTAAAGGGAAGGGGCAGGAAGGTCCATGTGGAAGATGGGGTATACAAGTGCTTATTTATAATCAGTACTCTGTTTAACTTTGTGATATTGTTTTCTTATTTGAACACCATTGGAATTTTGTAGTCACTGTGCTGTGAATTCAAAAATGAGCAATCACTTTCTATATGAGTCTCAATTTAAGACTAACATACTGAAAAGAGAGTTTCTTTGTCAGTGATAAATCAGCTGTGTGTATACAGGCCTGAGTTCAGACTCCAGAAACCTTATTCAAAGCTTTCCAACGTGGTAGTGTGTGCTTGTAATGTCACTTCTTGGGAGGCAGACACTGTGGATTCTGGTACTGACTGGCCAAACTGCATCTTCTATTCAGAAAATCCTAGGTCCCTGTAAGTGATACTGTCTAAATAAGCATGGTAGATGATTTCTGAGGAATGACCACTGAAGTTGTCCTTTGGTCGAATCACACACACAGACACACACAAAAACACACACACACACACACACAGAAGAAAAGCCACCAAATAACCTTCCAAACCACATAACTGCAGATGTACAAATGCTAATTGGTTAATATAATTGGCATTATTTTTGTGTCAATGTCAGTCATTTGTGCAAGATTAGATGATTGAACAGTGCCCCTTCCAATGGGAATAATGAGATTTTAGCTATTGGGTGGCTTAATTATCTTCATTGTGAGGCAGCACCCCACCCAACTTTCTGGAATCTTCCAGCTACAAGGGTCCCATCCCATTTTAAGAACTCCATCTATTAACATCTCCATAAGGTCTCAAAGAGTGTCACTGCTACTGGCTGTTAAATATATTGGAGCTGCTTTGAAGTGGTTGGGAAAAGAAGCCAGCTCATCAGGTGTGTGGTACATTAGTTGAAAAATTCACATTATCGTTATCAGACCTGGAAGTAAGAGGGAGAGCAGAATTAACTATATGAGAAATACAGCAGGTGAACATGACAGGAGCTGTAATGGGAAGAATTTGTTACCTTTAAAGCATGGAGAAAGACTTGTGAAGACAGACAGCATAAATGGGTGTCAACCTGTAGAAGAAGAAAAATAGATCCATATTGTTCAGCATGCACAAAATGCAAATACAAATGGATTTAATGACCTCAATATTAATCTGACCACACTGAACTTGATAGACGAGAAGTTGAAATGAATCTGCAATACATGGACCCAGGAGACCACTTCAGTGTAGAACCTGAGTAGCATAGACAATGAGACCAAAAAGGAATAAATGTGACACCTCCTGAAAGTGAGAAGCTTCTGTAATGCAAAAGAATTTGTCACTAAGACAAAAAGGCATCCTTTTGAATGTGAAAAATCTTCACCAGTCCGTAATCAAAATTCTGATCTCCAAATATGTAAAGAAATCCAGAAACTAGACATTAACACTTAAATTACTGCAATTAAAAAGGGGTACTTAACTGAACACAGAATTCTCAACAGAAAACTTTCAAATGGGCAAAAGACAATGTTATGCTTAGCCTTTTTAGCAATCAGGGAAATGCAAATCAGAACATCTCTGCTATACCATGTTACAACTGTCAGAATGGCTAAAATCAAAAACACCAATGATAGACTATGCTAAAATGGATGTAGAGTAGAGGAATACCCATGCCTTGTTGTCGGGAATGCAGACTAGTGCAACTACTTGGGAAATCAATGTGGCAGTTTTTCATGAAACTGGGAGTCATGCTACCTCAGAACTGAATAATTCCACTCTGTAAGAGCATTGTGCTCTTGAATACAGTTCCGTGCTTGTTTGAAGTAAAAGAGTGACTACTATTTTTAATAGAAATGATTAATTTTTTTATGAGTGTGAGTTTATCTGCACATTAGTGTGTTCACCATGTGCATTCAGTGCTTGTGTTGGCCAGGGTCAGATGTTCTATAACTGGAGTTACAGATGTTTGTATGGGTGGGAGGAATTGAAACCCGGTCCTCTGGAAGACAAGCAAGTGACCTTAAATGCTGAGCCATCTCTCTCATGCAAGAATGATAGTTCCCTTTCAGGGGAAGGCCTAATTACTAACAGGCCTAACGACTAAACCTGTGGAGGATATTTTGTAGTCCTAACAGGCATCCAGGTGGTGGGTGACTCACTCAGTCGCCCTCCCTTCCCTTCTCACTCTTGTCACCTGCTTGCTATCTTGTGTCCTTTTCTCTCTTGCTTAGGACACAGAACTCTTGAACAACACCAATCTCCCTGGAAACATCATAGGGTTCAAGAAGAAAATTCTGTGTTGGATGTCTTGGAGTATCTGGAATGCTGCTGGGCTGATAAAGATTTTGTGAAGGTACCAGAGAAACACTCATGCTCTGGTGTTTCATTCTCTCTGTCTTTAAATCTCCAGAATGTTTTCTTTCTTTTTCTCTCCCTTCACCTTCACCATGGTCACACTTCTCTCTCATGCATGTTCTGTCTGAATGTCTGTCATTTGAAGCAATGGAGATGACCTTACAGAAGAGGACATTATTGTCAAGAAAGAGGCTTTTGTTTCCTTTGCTCGTTTTTGGTCTCAACAAATGATCTCTTCCCTTTTTCCTCTTCTTCCTTCTTCTCTGTCTTTCTCATAAGAGGGCTGCTTCCTTTACTTTGCAATCGATACATCATTGCAGGTTTTACCAACTGGCAATGCCTAGTTGAATTATTTACTGAGTAGTCTTTATTTATGTACCCTACTTTCCTGCAGCAGCTGACTGCATTATCTGGATGAAGTCTCATACCAATAAAGCCTCCTTTACTTTGGCTTAAAAACTAATTTGGGGTCAATGTAAGATAATAAAACACACAAGCTTGATGTGTTAAAATTTTATTAATATACATTAAGTAAAAGCTATTAAAATAACAATAAAAAGCCTCATCATGCACATCCTGGCTTAATTTGAATACCAGCAAAGGAACACCCAGCTTGTAGTTGAGATATCTGTACATGGGATACTTCTCCCGAATTCTCTTTATTAGTGATCGATGAATATTTTGGCTCCAAATTTTTTCGGAACCTTCTGGTTGTTTCACTGTCCTTACTTTTTGTCAGAAAGATTTAAGATTAGTATTTATGTTGTCCCCACTATTTTTTGCATATTGGTTGCTCATTGCTCTTCTAACAGAATCCACAGAGAAAAAGGATTCTAAATTTGAATCAATCAGAGAGCTCCCAGTACCAATTGGCTCAGAGAATGTAGGAAATTCACCCAAAGATCCTGCTCTTCAGATCTCATCTGCTTCTTTTGAGAGGTGAAAGGAGACCTGGTCTTAGGCTTTTCCGACTTACATTATGCATCTGTTTATGTAGAGGTCAGAAGACAGCTTTTTCTCTCCCTTCACCACCACCATGTTCACACTTTTCTCTCTTGCATGTTCTGTCTGAATGTCTGTCATTTGAAGGAATGGAAATGCCCTTACAGAAGAGGAGATTATTGTCAACAAAGAAGCTTTTGTTTCCTTTGCAGGTTTTTTGTCTCAATGGATGATCTGTTCCCTTTTCCCTCTTCTTTCTTCCTCTCTGTCTTTCTCTTAAGTGGGCTGCTTCCTTTATTTTGGCAACCGATACATCATTGCAGGTTTTATTCACTGGCGATGCCATTATTCATCTGTTAATGTGGAGGTTACAAGACAGATGTCTAGACTCATGTTCTTCCTCCCACTCTCTGGGTCTTTGTTTCCTGGGTCTGGGCTTTTTTAATACTTATAATATGGCCTTGCCTTAGAACTCCTGGAAATCCTTGTGCTCGTTAGGTATAACAAATTAAACAAAGTAAGGGCTTCCACATTAGGAGTCAAGAAAAACCTGAGTTTAGGAGATAGGCACATATGAGACAGACTGACAATGCATATCTTCACACATGGAAACACACATACAAACACACACACACACACAGCCATATATTTGTGACAGGTTATCTCATTGAACCAGATGGTTACTGATTTTTCCAGAACAGGTGGTCTAATTGGTATATAAGTATGGATATGGTTGACTCTAGATCAAAGAGAGGTAGCTTAGTGCCAGACTTGGCCGAGAAGGGCCTAAGGATGTGTATGTGTGCCTTCATACATATGGAAGCTGTTTCATTCTTTGTGTGTGTGTATATATGTGTGTGTGTATTCATGAATGTGAGTGCAAGTGGGCATTGCCACAGTAAGCATGTGGGCTTGAGGAGAGGGGAGGACAACCCAGCATATCAGTAGTTGCCTTCCATTTTGTTTGATATGGTGTCTTTGTTGTTTTTGTTGCTTATTCAAGGCTACTTGACTAGCTAGCTTCTGAAGAGTCTCCTGTCTCCACCTCCCAATTCATCTTAAGAGAACTGGACTTGCAGATACTTGTACACATCCTGACTTTAAGTAGATTCTGAGCATTCAGTCACAGTGCCTTTCACTTTCATGGCAAGTGTTTTGCCTACTGTGCCAATTTCCTGGCCCAGGAGTTACTTATTGTTACTATTATTTAATTCAGTAACATTTCTATTAGCTATAGTTTTCTAGAGTAACAGAACTCATAGAAAATGTTTTAACACAATGGTTTATAGGTTGTGGCCTTGTTAATCCCACTATGAAAGGAATGTCCAAAAGCAAAGTAGGTATTCAGTCCGAGACTCTGAATGTGTCAGCTAGTCTTTGGTACACACCAGAACTATAAAGAATTCTGTGTTAATGCTGGTGAGGGAATAGCCTCGCCTTTGAGAGCAAGCAGGCAGAGAAAGTGATTCCTCCTTCCATTTCCTTTATATAAGCTGCCAGCAGATGGTGTGGCCCAGACAAAAATGCCTCTTCCCACCTCAAAAGAGTCCTATCTCAAAGATCCAGATTAGGAGTGTGTCTTACCACTTCAAAATTGAAATTAAGAAGAAATACCCCTCCATAAATATGCCCAGTCATTAAAATACTTATTAACTCTAGATGTAGTCAAGTTGACAACTAAGAATAGCCATCCCATCATTATGAATATATTATCTATTCATATAGAAATCTGTATTTCCACCTCATAAAATCCTCCAAGGTTGTATGGCCACAGATCTACTTCACTTCCTATGAGACTTTTCTTAAGTCGGGCAGAGATGCCCCTTCATTGGAATATCAATCCTGTTCACTGCAATCTACACCACCAGTTTAACTCCTTGTAGGGGTGCAGGGATGTCACATTTACATGCTGATTTTCTGGTTTAGATTTTGCAGGAATATAGAAAGGTTATTATTCAGGGCCCCTCTTTTATAAAACAATGGGACACATACTACAGTTCATCCCATCACTCTGGTGGCAAAGTCTGTCTATGTAAAATCTGAAAGCGGCATTGGGAAGTGTGTGACTTAGCAATGATGTGAAGGGATGGAGTGTTGAAATATGAGCGGCGGGGCTGCGTCCCCGGCACCCAGCTGCCCACATGGCTAGCTTATGCCCCAAATATTTACACGGAAACTGTATTTTTTTAAACACTGCTTGGCCCATTAGCTCCAGCCTCTTACTGGCTAGCTCTTACATATTGATCTAACCCATTTCTAATATTCTGTGTAGCACAACGAGCTGGCTTACCAGGGAAGATCTTAACCTGCGTCTGTCTGGAGTGGGAGAATCATGGCGACTCTCTTACTCGGTTTCTTTCTCCCAGCATTCTGTCTGTTTACTCCACCTACCTAATTTTCTGTCCTATTAAAGGGGCCAAGGCAGTTTCTTTATTACTTAACCAATGAAACAACAGATAGAAAGATGACCCACCTCCATCATTTCCCCTTTTTCTGTTTAAACAAAAACTGGCTTTCATTTTAACATAGTAAGATTACATATAACAAAATAGTTATCAAGCGAGAATTACAGTTACAATATTTATATCTATTTTATCTTTTATCATAACTAAGGAAAACTATAACTAATCATTCTTCAACTCCATCAAAGACTCCAGAAGGATATAATATTACCTAAGCAAACAAGAGATCCAAAACTCTAGAAATGACAGAGACATCTCGCTGCCTGGACAGTCACCCAAAGTTCTTTTGTACCGTTGGGGCATACATATTCAGCCTACAGACCCATAGTATCCAGCAGACATTTTCATGAAGCAGGAAAATTCAAAGACAGTTCAGTCACTTTCTGCTGTGTCCTGCAGAATGTCTCACAGACTCTTTCATGAGTCAGGAACCCTGAAAGATCATCTCACCTTTAGGCAAGTTCAGCAGTCCTCTTTCTGCGGGTTCTCTGTATCCAGTTTATGCATCAGTCCATGCAAGAGCAGTTTCTTGTCCAAATGGCTATCAAACTCCTTAAGGAGCCTCTTCGGTGCCCATCTTCCTCTTAAAGTAGATTGGTGCTGCCAGGAGCAGACGTGTCTCATTATCATGAAAAGCCCTAAGTTATTAAAACATTAAATGCCATATTCTGCAGTCTTTGAAAGATATGAAGAATGCCTATCTAGTTGAAATATATCTATGTACATCTAGAAAATCTAACTAACATGACTACAAGCTTGACTATTATTGATGATTATCCATTAACAACCTATATACGTTACATTTTTAAATGAACTACACAATATCTTAACTAATATCAGAAATACATATACATATAACAAAATTGACCTTAAAATCCACACCAATGCAAATTATTCATATCTATATCATATCCCCCTTTAAATGTAAAAGAACATTTTTAAATAATATTTGGGAACATGGGCGCAGTGGGGGCCAAATGTGGCGGAGCAAATGAATGTAGACAGATTATATAGATATATACAGCTTTAATAAGGAAATAGACTTACAGGACCACAGGTTCCCGTGGCGGAGCAAAAGACAAAAAAGGGCTGCTGGGCTCACGCCCGGCAGATTTATCCGTAAACATTAGCCCGAGGCGAACACGCCCCCAATGGGTGGGGCTATGTCCCTACATCTCCCCCTTTTGTCTAAATAAGATTAGCACGTTGGGCGCCACTCTGTTGAAATATGAGCGGCGGGGCTGCGTCCCCGGCACCCAGCTGCCCACATGGCTAGCTTATGCCCCAAAATAATTACACGGAAACTGTATTTTTTTAAACACTGCTTGGCCCATTAGCTCCAGCCTCTTACTGGCTAGCTCTTACATATTGATCTAACCCATTTCTAATATTCTGTGTAGCACAACGAGCTGGCTTACCAGGGAAGATCTTAACCTGCGTCTGTCTGGAATGGGAGAATCATGGCGACTCTCTTACTCGGTTTCTTTCTCCCAGCATTCTGTCTGTTTACTCCACCTACCTAATTTTCTGTCCTATTAAAGGGGCCAAGGCAGTTTCTTTATTACTTAACCAATAAAACAACAGATAGAAAGATGACCCACCTCCATCAATGGAGGATTCTGGAAATCCAATCACAGAAGGAAATATTGAGTAAGGTAGGTGGCCAACTGGCCAGTCAACTCCAGAGGAATAAAATGTCATTGTATCAGGGGCCATCATAATGCTCTTCACATCTGTCATGGACCAATGTGGGGTAGATGCAGTGTGAATTTGCCTTTCAGCTCCTCAGAGTGTGGGTTCATTCTCAGTGGAAAGAAAAGTATGGTCATGCACTGAGTTCCTTGGTTAAGATTTTAGACTTTGGCAATAAATTCAGATCTTGATTCCATCCTTCCTTTCTGTTGGAACTTTGTTAGACTGTGTCACATGTCTGAGCCTAGCTTCCTTATGTCTTAGGAAGAGAGGAGACAGGATTCAAAAGGCCAAATGAGATAGTGGACAGGGTTCTTATAGAAAGATTTCTTCTAATGTCATTGTGTGAGGCAGGCCAAAGTGATGGAGGAGGACTGTATGTCTATAGGTTTATAAAGAAACTGCCTTGGCTCTTTTGATAGGACAGCAGGTTAGATAGGCAGAGTAAACAGAACAGAATGCTGGGAGAAAGAAGCCGAGTATACAGACGCCATGCCACCCCTCTCTGAGACAGAAGCAGCTTAAGAATCTCCCTGGTAAGCCAGCAGCTCATGGTGCTACACAGATTATTTGAAATGGCTTAATCAAGATGTGAGAATTAGCTAATAAGAGGCTAGAAATAATGGGTCAAGCAGTATTTAAAAGAATACAGTTTCTGTAAAATTATTTTGGAAAAGCTATCCAGAGCTGGAGACAGGTGGCAGGATGCAGCCTGCCATTCCTATAACACCAAAGAGCAGTCAAAGTTAAGCTCAAAGCTCTGCCACTGAAATGTGTATATATAAATTGGAAACACAGTTGTTTAAAAAGATGAGTGTAACATTTTATGGAAATGTGTATGCATGCATGCAGAGGCCAGAATTTACCATGGGTGTCTTTCTTAGTTACTCTCTGTCATGTTTAAGATACATCATTTCTTTGAACCTGGAGCTTACCAATTCCCCTTGACCAAAGAGTGAGACTCAGAGACCCAGGTGTGGCTGTCTCCTCAGAACTGAGTGATGGGTTTATATCTTTAATTCTGAGATTCTTGCACAAGTTGAAGGGATCAAATTTATGTTCTTCATTTGTATGGAAAGCACCTTACTGACTGAGCCATGGCTGAAGAACAAGACAGTTGGTTAAAAAGTATTGAGCTCTGAGTTAATATTCTGAATCAGAAAAGGGAATAGTGTGACCTTAAATAAATGTTGGGGAGATTGAGATGAGAGACATTCAAACATGAATGCCTTTGCTTCCTCCCCTCAAGACTCCTGGTGGATGTGTCCAGAGGGCTACTGAATTATCACAGCTTGGGGAAACGGCGAACTGTGACGTCTGTTTGGGCTCAGGTCTTGAAATCAAATTTAGGGTGTAAATATATAAAATTGTACATCCAGAGTAGCATGCTATGGTTGGTCTATCCCAGTAGTATATTTCATTTGAAAGCAGATGTTAATTTCTGTAGATGCTCATTTTAGAGGGGCATGACAGCAGATGCTCGAGGCAGAGGTGCATTGTTATAGATGCTTAAGGCAGAGATTCATTACATGGGATTGAAATGGCATTCCATCTCCTGAGCTTTGACTGCCAGGATTTGTGGCTCATTAACCTTTAAAAATGCTTTCATTATCTTCCTGGAATTGGGACATGGGGTTCTTCATTTTCAGTTACCACCTTTGTCTCATCACTGCCTATATGTCGCATAGTCTCAGTTTTTCTACTTTCTGATTAGGAAAGCCATCTTTTGCAGTCTTAGCTTCTTCCAGAATGTAACTGAATATATTCTCTGGAACTCTGCAACTCCCCATGGTGTTACATGTCTTAGCTTTGGTGTTACGTCCTCAGCTTCCATTGATGCTCAGAATTCTTCATCTGTTTCTTGTTGCTGCCAATGTGATTGTGGCCATGTATGTCATATCTCAAGCTGGATGTTCTATCTGTTTTTATTATTCCTGCAAGTGGTTCAATGCACTGTACCTGAGATAGAGACTCCTCTGGGGGTGAAGACGAGCAAAGAGGACATTTTGTTGCCCTGGTATTACAACGCCAGATGAGATGCTTCCCCAAGAAGCAAGCATCCTGTTCATATGATCAGAAGAAAGGCAGATGTGACAGTGTAGACTGACATCATGACATCCTGGAATATGCATTTTTTCCCAATTATGTTAGTTTTGAATCTTCCCCAAGGGTCCTTCATAAGCCATTTGTTACATCAGTGAGACTTTTTGTTGAGACTCTAGGGAGATTTGCCTCCTTCTGCCAATGGTGAGGATAACTCCAGGGAAAACGGTCATCTGTGCCACACTCTAGCTGGCCCTCTCAGTGTAGAAACTTCCAATGCTTGGGCTAGCTGCTTGGAGATTTTGTGGCCTAGACAGGAGTAGTGACTATGGAATATGCTGTGGCTGTTTCCTACTTAGCTCAGGTCTCCTCTTCCATTTTGAAATCCTACAGGGTAGTGCTCTCATACTCCCTCTCCTTTTTTTATCTCTCCTGTGTGAACCCATAATTTTACTTTCTTATCTGACTCTGACCCTTCCATCTCCACATATAAAGTTCTTTAATGCCAATATGTAGTTTTGGTTGATAGAATCTATCCTGCAGGAAATCTACTTAGATAGGAAGCAAACAACTCAAATTAGCTATAGAGAGTTTGATAACCTGAGCAGATTCACAAGGCAACATCCTCCAAACAGTATATTGGCAGTAAATATATAACCGAGCAATCATCACAGACAAATAGAGATGCTTAGATGAGGCTCAGATCAACTGAGCCAAAGATTAAAAAAAAAACACTCTTCAGATCACTGATTTGCCTCAAGGCTGCACAGTGAATTTCAGGTTCTCAGCCTTACTGAACTATTAACCATGCTGGGGTGGGCTTTGTTGAACCAACTGCTATTGTGTCATTTCTACTCTAAGTGCTCGCTCACCAATTTTCCTGCGAGTAACCCGAAAATTATTCATTGGTTCACCTAGTTAGACTTTGTCTATTGTTAGTTTCATATCTCTGGTGTGTAGCCAATTTATTCATACAACATAGGTTTTACCCAGACAAGCCATCTCAGGATAGTCAATGAATCTGCAATACCCTTTGTTGGTGGAGGCCACTCATTAGTTAGTTTCCCGACCACCTTGACTTGAAATAATCACATAAAACCTATATTATTCACAACACTGTTTGGCCAATAACTTAAACGTATTTCTAGATTCCTCCCTTATTCTAAACAAACCTATTTGCATTTATCTGTATCACCAGTAGTTCATGTCTTACCAACAAATTTTTGGCAACTCCAGAGAAGGTGTTCTTCCATGGTGGTGTCTATGTGGCTTCTCACTGACCCTACGCTGTTTCTCCTATCATTGTTTACTTTTACCACCTAGGTCTATTCTGCTAAGCTACTGTCTGAAACAACATTATTCATTAACCAATAAAAGCAAACATAGACAGAAGGACTTCCCAAACCAACCCTTTGTCCAATGTATTAATTCCAAGGACTGGTATAAAATTTTCTAATAAAACAAATACTTGAAAGGGGTTGATGTTTATTCTCAGGATCTGGAATAAATGTGTTGGTGTGGACCCTACTTCATCAAGATGTGCTAGGAAAGTTGACTTTTGATATTCCTCAGTATGTATCAGTTCTCTTACTGTCTCCATTGTTTTGTGAGCACACCACTGTTTTCCTGTGTCTCTTTTGATACAGAGGTTTGCCATTGAATTTAAAGACCATCTTATCCTGAGATGACACATTTTTGTGAATCTTAAGCTTCTATTTGCAAAGTAATATTTTTAAATTATGATCCCTCTCAGTGTGGGCTAAAACTTGGATATATCACTTTTATGGTGTGGTTTCCTGCTGTACTGTGTATTTACAAATTCTCAGGATTAAGACTGTGTTACTTGGCAGGAGTCACTACATTTTAGGTGACCCTGTGTGATTGGTTTTTCCTTTGTTGAATAGAATCTTTAATGATCTTGAGAGAAAGGAAATGAAATGATATTTCAATATGTTAAATATTCTTTCATCCTTGGGCATCTGTCCTTCTGAGGGTTGTTTTTGTTTTAATCTCATGTATGTACTTACAAAATGTAATGGTTTCACTCCATCTGCTATGCAAAACATTGTGGCAAATAAACAAGCAAGCAAAAAGCATCAACACAAAAAGAACTTAAGGGAGAGAAGGTTTTATTTTGCCCAGCATTTCAGAGGGATTGTTTCAATAGCTATTGAAATGGCAGAGCAACAGGAGTCTGAGGCTCGCTGGCCACATTGCATTAACAATTAAGAAGCAGAGAGAGATCAGGAAGTCGGGTGATTCTATAGATTCTTAGAGCCTATCTTCAGTGTCCACTTCCTCCAGCAATTCTCTGCCTCCTAAAGGTCCGGCAACCACTTCAAAGAGCACCACCTGTTTGGGAAAAATGTTCAAATATGGGAGCTTATGGGGGACATTTCTCACTCAAACCACAACATGTTCTATGCCAATAGATTCCAGAACTAACCAGTAAAAACTATTATCACCCATGATGGGCAGCTTGTTATACTCAGGGGGAGATAAATATAAACGCATGCACAACTTGAAAATGGCTCCTGTAACTTTAGGCTGTTATAATTACATGCATAATATATAGGTATCAGGTCGGTTTATAATAATGCAACCTTGAAAGTCTAATCAATCTTAATATTTTAAAGTCTATTTAATATTTTATTAAAATATAATATTTTAAAGTCTAACCACAATCAAGGATCCTGCTTCAGAAGAAGCTGGTTTGTGGGAGAGAAGAGGCAACGACGTGAATAATACAGAAAAAGATAGTGTTCTCTAGCTTGATGAGCTGTTTGAGGAGCTGGTCATTGAAGCTCCATGGGAAATGAGAGCAAGACCCACAGTAACAGCTTTATTGTGTCAGTGTGTGCAACCACAGTAGGCTGTGTGATCAAAGTCACCCTAAGTGTTGGGCTTCCAGAGTAGATTAAATGGAAGGCTAGTGTGTTCTGAGAGGGCTCCTCAGGGTGACACATGAGTTGTCATCAGCCCTCAAGCTATGGGAACAGGCCAGGTGTAAGAGATAGGGAGAGGGCTATTTGAAAGAAAACAGATGAATTCTGGAATGAGCAACTATTATTCTCATTATTGTTTCACAACACAGAAACCCAAATCCACCACCTGCCTCTTTCAATTTGACTTGAAAGAACATGGAGAGAGTGTTAAAAAAAATCAGAGATTTAAAGCCATTTCTTTTCCTCTTGCAATGTACAATGCTTCACACAAAAAATATTCTATATAAAAAAGCCCCACTCTTTGTCTATCTTTGGGCACAAATTTCCTTCCTGCCCCACATTGCCAGGAGCCATACAGGTAAGAACAATTTGTCAGGCAGTTTGGCTGTTGCTGTTCCTGAATTCTGTCCTTCTTTTTGCTGGTAATTTGGATGTTTATTGTTTCATTTTGTGTTGGAGATCTGTGATATATTGGTCAGGCATACACACTGCTGTATTCTCAATCTTTTGTTCTGTAAACTTCATTACAATTCCAACATCAATCCGAGCATTTGTTCCTTTTCGTCTTTGACATTTCTAATTAAGAAATAAGAATCCTGGAACTACTTCTGCATATATCTGGGCAATCTAGGAGTGAGCCAGCTCAAACGTACATTCCTCTGGATTCTCCCAGGAGCTGTGCACCTGCACTTCCTTCCCAAACATTTTATGATTTGAACACCTGTTGCTCTCCTTCTCTTTACAGAGACCTGGGCAGATCTGGTTGCTGGTACCCATGACTTCCACAGATACATTATTGTCTCCTAGACATGTGCTCCCTGGGCATTCCATGATATCAAATGTATTTTTCATTTGACCTAAGTGTAATTTGATTGTAGGTGGAGATATCAGCTATATTGGCATGAATTGAAACAAGCTGCCAAGTTCAACTAAGTCACACGCATGTAAGATTCATTCCCAAGTAGGAGTGTATCTAGGGAGAGGTTATATGTGACAAGGATATATATGACACAAGAGGGTCAACCTCTGCCAGACGTGTCTTAACAAATTTTCAGAGCAGTAATTGATGTCCATGAAAGGTAAATATTTTAATGAAAATCGGATAGGCTTTTTTATATTATAGGTGTTTTACCAATATATTGATTTATCAAAATTACGCATCATCCCTATCACATTAGGCTTTAACTGACAACCTGCCCCAACTTAGAAGCAGATAAAAGTCTCAGTTGGGTCTGTAAGCATGACTGTTGTCAAGTGTTAATCAAGCCCAGTCCACTGTGGGTAGCATCCTTCCCTTAGAAGTGGTCATGTGCTGTGTATGAAACCTAGCTGAGTTTGAGGCTGCAAGCAAGTTAGCAAGTGGCATCCACTACACTTGTGCTGCAGGGACTGCCGAAATTTTAAGTTATAAATTAAACAACACACACAGCTTGGGTCTATATTGGAGTCAACAGTCGAGGGAGAGTCAAGTGTAAATGTAAGCTCTTTGGTATAGAAGAGAGACAGGTATTTGACTCTTCACTTTAGACCTGTCTTGCTGAAACTTTAGAATGTATCAGGGACATTAAAATGGAAATAACTGAAGTGCTTTTCCTTGGTAGTGTCTCTCTGCTGAGCTTAACTGACTATTCTTAAATACAGACAGTTTTGTCTGGTCTTGGAGTAAGCATATCTCTTCCTTCATCTGTCCTACATAAGAGGGAAGGGTCAGAAGTTTGTGCCAGACCCAAAAAGCGCCTAGTTGACAACTGGTATCAGAGGCCCCTGGAGGAGGGTATAATTCACTCAGTGATGAATTTTCTCCCCCTGTGGCTGACTTGGTGGACAGTATGTTCTTTAAGATTTTGTTGAAGGCAAAAACTTCAATATCATCTAAGAGTAAAACCCAAAGAGACATAGGAATGTTGCTGCTCTCCCTTAATTCACTTGCTTCTCTTGCAGATAAAGAACACTCCAGAATGTAGGTGGTATCTATAACGGTGTGTCTGTGTTAACTAAGCATACCTCATTGGAGTTTTACAAATATTGAGGCACCAGCTTACAAAAAATGCCTGCAGGATACTGTGGGGTTAGCACAGGACTCAAGGAAATTCTTAGGGAACTGGGTTTCTGGCCATCTCCAATGTCTACTTTCTTCCAGCACCCTCAAAGAGGCAGGGGCTTTCATATCAGCTACAGCTGAAATTTCTTCTGACTCTAAAAATTTCACAGTATCTAGGACAAACTTTTCCATCTGACATCTCTTTGGAATATAAGATGAGTTCCCTGAGGGCCATAGATATGTCTCAATTTTCACCTCCCAGTCCCAGAAGTTTCAATGGTACCTTACAAATTCAGGGCTCTCAGTAAGTGTTAAAGGGATGCATAAGGTTTTGGCATATCCAAAGAGAGCAGAAAGGTCCTGAGGGAATGAAGCATGGCCAGGTGTTTCCTTAGATCTGCTGTTTTTCTCCATGCTTTTCTCCTGAAAGGTCATGGAAGGAAATATGACTGTAAGTCTGTGTTTGATGTCAGGAAGGTGTGAAAGAATGCTGGCTTATTGAGCTGGAGAGCACTTTTCCCTTAGATGAAGGCTGTGTGATGAGGTGGGGATCATGCTAACTATCTTCTCAGTTTATCTGGGTAACCTATCAACATGAGTGTCCTGTGCAAGTGTTCTATGGACAGATCCCAGTGTGGTCTGATGAGGAATGCTAAAGGTACTGAAACATAATGTCATGGCCTTGGAAGACAGACATTCTTTGAAGTCCTTTGTAAGAGGTTTATAAAAGACCCCAATTACCATTTCCTGGGGTACTGTGGGATCAAACAGAGACTTAGGCACTCTTTGCCTTTTATTCATTTTGTGTGTGGTTTACTTACAGCGTATATGTGTGTATGCTTATTTCTTCATGTGTGTGGGTTCACATGCATGTATGTGTGAACATGAATTAAGCAGCACAGTGATCAATGTTGGGAGTCAAGCTCAGTAATTCTCTAACCGCAGTCATTCAAGCAGAACTTGTTAAACAAATATATCCATGGACAGTGAGGCCAGACTCTTTAGCCAGAACACCAAGTGCGTTTCTGGGGGATCAGACCTTTGATGATTACACTATACCAAGCAGCCATCACCACAACATCCTAGGCACAAACTTTACATGAGATAAGGAGTAGCATTTATTGTGCACCCAGATGCTTCATGCATATCAATTCCTGCAGTATTTCAAACCTCTTGGGGCTTGCCTCATAAACTCCACATCCTTCTGATGTGAAAACCATGTAGACCAACAAAGAGGTAGGACTCAGGCTGGGACTTGAGCCTTAGAGCTCTGATCACTATATTCAAAAGAGTGCCCTAATTTCTCAGTTAATGCAGCCCCTGCAAAGGCTTGTGACAGTGACTCCACTCTCTCCTTACCTCTTCAATATAGTGCTTGAAGTTCTAGCAATAGCAATAAGACAACATAAGGAGATCAAGTGGATTCAAATTGGAAAGGAAGAAGTTAAACTTTCATTATTTGCTGATGATATGATAGTATACATAAGTGACCCCAAAACTGTACCAAAGAACTTCAACAACTGATAAAGACCTTTAGTGATGTGGCAGGATACAAGATTAACTCGACAAAAAATCACTTGCCCTCCTATACACTAAGATAAGTATGCAGAGATGGAATTCACAGAAGCATCACCCTTCATGATAGCAAAAAATAGCATAAAATATCTTGGGGTAACTCTGACCAAGGAAGTCAAAGATGTATTTGAAAATATCTCTAAGACTTTTAAGAAGGAAATGCAAGAGGATACCAGAAAATGGAAGGATCTCCCTTGCTCTTGGTTTGGGAGGATCAACATAGTAAAAATGGCAATTCTCCCAAAAGAAATCTATAGATTCAGTGCAATCCCCATTAAAATCACATCAAAATTCTTCATATAACTTGAGAGGAAAGTAATCAACTCTATATGGAAAAACAAAAAACCCAGAATAGCCAAAGCAATTTTTAAATTTTATTTATTAATTAAAGATTTCTGCCTCCTCCCCTTACCGCCTCCCATTTTCCTCACCTACCCCCCAAAAAGTCCACATCTCTCCTCAGCACTAAGATCAATCAGTGTTCCCTGCCCTTTGGGAAGTCCAAGGTTCACCAACCTCCATCCAGGTCTAGTAAGGTGAGCATCAAAATGGCCTAGACTCCCACAAAGCCAGTAAGTGAAGTACGATCAAAAACCCATTGCAATTGTTCTTGAGTTCTCAGTAGTCCTCATTGTCCACTATTTTCAGCGAGTCCTGTTTTATCCCATGCTTTTACAGAACCATGCCAGTTGGACTTACTGAGATTCTGATAGACCATCCCCATTGCATCAGTGTGTGGGTACACCCCTCACGGTCCTGAGTTCCTTGCTCGTGCTCTTTTCTCTTTTGCTCCTGATTTGGACCTTGAAATTTCAGTCCAGTGCTCCAATGTGGGTTCTGTCTCTGTCTTATTTCATCACCTATGAAGGATGATGCCTATATGTTTTTCTTTAGGTTCACATGCTTATTTAGCTTCTATAGGATCATGAATTATAGGATAAATGTCCTTTAATTATGACTAGAAACCAAATATGAGTGAGTACATCCCATGTTCCTCTTTTTGGGTCTGGCTTAACTCACTCAGGATAGTTTTTTATATTTCCATCCATTTGCATGCAAATTCAAAAAGTCATTGTTTTATTTTCACTCCTAAGTAGTGCTCTAAAATGTATATATTCCATACTTTCTTCATTCATTCTTCCATTGGTAGGCATCTAGGTTGTTTCCAAGTGCTGGCTATAACAAACAATGCTGCGATGAAAATAGTTGAGCATATACTTTTGTTTTATGATAGGGCATCTCTTGGGTATATTCTCAAGAGTGGTATTGCTGGAGCAAAGGATATGATGATCCAAAATTTCCTCAGAAACCGAAGCACTACTTTTCAAAATGGTCGCACATGTTGAATTCCCAACAGCAATGGATGAGTATACCCCTTTCTCTACAATTTTCCAGCAAAGGCTATCATTGGTGTTTTTTATTTTTGCCATTCTGACAGGTGTAATATGATATCTCAAAGTTGTCTTGATTTGCATTTCCCTTTATTGTTAAGGAAGATGAGCCTGACTTTAAGTGTCTTTTGCCCAATTGAACTTCTTCTGTTTAGAATTCTCTGTTCAGTTCAGTACCCCAATTTTTAATTGGGTTAATTAGTATTTTAACATTGAGTTTCCTGAGTTCTTGGAGATCAGACCTTTGTCTGTTGAGGGGTTGGTGAAAATCTTCCAGTCAGTTGTTTGCCTTTTAGTCTTAGTGACAGTGTACTCTGCTTTACAGAAGCTTCTCATTTCCAGGAGGTCCCATTTATTCAAAATTGCCATTAATGTCTGTGCTGCTGGGTTTTTATTTAGGAAGTGTTCTCCTGTGCCCATATGTTGTAGAGTACTTCCTTCTATCCCTTCTATCAGGTTCACTAGTGGTCCGCTGTCTTTTGTCTACCTTTCTGTGCTTGAGCTTCTTACCTGCCCACTCTCTAGGTTGAAAAAACTCTTCTGTTTAAGTCAGAAACAAATTCATTGTCTCCATTATGAGTTCAAGCAAGCATAAGAAGGGAAGGATGTATGTATTTTGTTCTCTGCTGAGAAACCTACTTCCTGACTGACTGAGTCAATGAAAAGAGAAGGTATGCCTATCTCCAAAATGAGTAAGAAAAATCTGAACATATAGAAAAGCATTTGCAGGACAGCTACGCCTGTCCTTCAACACTGAGTTAATAGTTAGGTGGTTGAAACCAAGAAAACCTGCCCAAGGTCATGGCACTCCAGTCCACTGACTGTCTGTATTTTGTCCTCTCATTGAGACTCAGGATATTACATAAAGTCATTCTGTGTGTTTTTTAAAGAAGTGAGTTCTGTGAGACCCACTGAAAAATAAAAGATTCGTTAGTCATGACAACCGTAGTCCCCCTCAATGCAGATTGATGAGGGGAGGCATTCACACATAATAGGATCACATAAAGCCTGTATGTGAAGTAGAGACAAATCCCAGTGCCATTATCATTGGGTTTTCAACCTGCCTCAATTGTTAGCCACATTTAGAACTTCCACTTTGATCCCATGGTCTGTCTGTCCCAGCACAGCTGATTCTGTTGAGCTCTAAATAGCTCAGGCAGAGTGTCTCAGTGGAATGACTTAGCCTTATATTCCTGACTTCTTTGCTCATATTCTCCCACCTTCTCCTCTTCAACAGGAGCTTGAAAGTTCAGTCTAGTTTTCTGATATGGATCACTGTCTTTATATCCTTCCTTTGCCCAACAAAACTTTTGTGATGATATTGAAGATAGTCATCAGTCGGATTATGGGACAAGGCAGTCTTAGTGCCTAGGGACATGGTACACTGCAGGCACCCTCTCCTCACCAACCCAAGGTCCTAGTTGGAGTAACCCCATGGCCTTATGGAAACACTGCTAAAAATAAGACTCTTACCAATCCCAGAATGGCACCCTAAGTTGAGCACTCATCAGTTGGTGAGCATTAACTTGTGTGTGTGTATATGTGTTTAAATAACAACAAAAATAGAGGGATTGTAATATTGAAAGTTCTTATCTTGAGAAGAATATTTGCTACAGAAACAGAGTCATAATACTACTGAGAGTGTAGTCTGACATATGACATGCTTTTCCCTCATGCATTATCCCTCTCTGAGATCATACATATTTTTGGCCACTCTCCTCTGTTTCCTAAACAGCCATCTTGTCCTCTTCCACACACTGCATCTCCTTTCATCATTCCCTCACCAAGGGGAAAAGATCATAAGTCCTGTTTTGTTTTGAGGCCTGTCTTTCTGTGATGTCCCATCCACCACACACTCCATCATTGACCAAACAACATAACATCTTCACAAATTTTTATTTTTAGAGCAAAAAAAAGTTCCACTGGGAAAGATACCAGGATTAATAGAAGACCTGAGGTATTTCTGAAAAAAAGAGTTCCCCAAACACAGTTTTAAGTCTGACCCCCAAAATTTGTGAATTTCAATTTAACAAATCTTCATCAAATCATAGACATAGATATGGAAGTCATTATCAAACTTGATGAAATGCACGGAAGGTTTGGTGGGAACTTGGTAAATAATTTTACCTATCTTTTGGGTTCCATCTTTTTCGTTGTGCTGCATGCTTTTGCCTGCCAAGGAATCCCTGACTAATTCCAAATTCACTCCTATTGGAGGACATCGTGGCATAATGTGGAGGTTGCTTTCAATGTAGTCATCTAGATGGTGGTAAAGGTACACAACTGGATCTTTCTCGTAGGTAATGTAGAAACAGGTCTTCATGGTCTGCACCTCATCTTGGATCACCCCACTCCACTCCTCCATAGAGCCTGGCATGATGTGGAGGTTGCCTTCAAGGTAGTCAACCAGGAGGTGGTAAACTTACAAGACCGGATCTTTCTTGTAGGTAATATAGAACCAGGTCTTCATGATTGGCACCTCCTCTAGGACCATCCCCTTCCAGTCATCCTTAGAGCCATTTGTGCCCTCAAATGTATGTTTCACTGCTCTGCCAACTATGGTGTTTGAGAGATGAGTGTCTGTCTCCTGAGGAAATGGTACGTTGTTAGGCAGGAACTTAAGGTTTAAAATCCTTTCATCACTGTGAAGCTCCATCCATAGACAAAATCTATCCCATCATACTTCAACAAATAAAGAGAGGGATTTGTTGGCAGTTGATCTAGAATGAAGGCTTTCCACTGGGTGACTGGTTCATTGGCTTCCTTCCAGCTGTGACAAATTCTGTGGCCGACAATATTCTCCAGGGCCTCAAAAGGCCTCCTCAGTTTTTGCTTCTGGAGAGATGACCCATTCCTCTTCTGGACAGGTGGCATGCATCTCATACTAAGAGGCATCTTCATCATGGCTGTAGACTTACTGAGATAGGCCACTGACCTCCTGGACCGCTGTTTCTTTGCTATTTTTCTGTGCTTGGGCTTCATAGCTGCCCACTCTCTAGGTTGAAAGAACTTTCCTTCTGTTTAATTCAGAAACCAAGTCGTGGCCTCAACCATGATTGCCTGCAAGGATAACAAGGGGAGGCTATGAGGTCAAGGCTCTTTTCTGGAAGAACTTTGGTGCAGGAGACAAAGATATTGATCAACAGGTTTGCATACCTAACTGTAATTTTCTCTTAAGAAATAAATAGGACAATTTGCAAATTTTTCTCTACAGCTCAGTATATCAATCTCAGAGACACATTCCTGCTGCCCAAAGGCAAATGACCTCTGCTGAGAAACCTACTTTCTGACTGACTAAGTCTATGAGAGGAGAAGGTATGCCTATCCGCGAAATGAGTAAGAAAAATCTGAACAGATAACAAAGAATTCGAAGGACATCCACACGTCTCCTTCGACATCATGCTAATAGGTAGGGGGCTCAATCCAAGACAGCCTGCCCAAGGTCATGGCACTCCAGTCCACTGGCTCTCTGTATTGTGTCTCCTGATCCAGACCCAGGTATAATACATAAAGCCATTCTGTGTCTTCATTGTGTAAGTGAGTACTGTGAGACCCACTTCAACCTGAAAGACTCATTATTCTGGGCAACAGCAGCCATTGAGAAATAATTAGTATCTCTTAAAACACCTATGGACAAAGAGGAGCTTTGCCATTTTAGTGGATTGATGAATTTGATATTGTTATCAAAGATAAAGTGGGAAGAATAGCTGGCATTCACCATCCCCACAGCTATCAAATATAGGAGCTGGTAACAACAGAAATGGTGGACCCGCTGGACATTTGAAGGAAAACTTTTTTGTACTACAGAGGTCTTAGTTGCTTTGGAAACATATTTACCAAAAGAAAATGTCCTACCTCTCCAGATTCCATCTTCCAGAAATGTTCAGGTGCAAAAAGCCTGTTGAACAGTTGTGGAGACCAGGAGCTGAACTGTCCTACTCAGGCACTGTGAGGATAATAAACCCACCTTCATGGAAGACTAGTGCTTTGAGTGGAACAGAGTTGCTACCACGATCCAAGACTTTGTGACATCACCAAGGCTCTACTTATGTCAGAAATCCCCTCACAAGCTTGTTACTTCCCTATTTACCCACAGAAACATCCAGCATTCAGCTCCTCAAAAGATGTATACAGCCACCAGGGGACCCAAAATAACGCCCACTCATCTTCCCAATTACTCAAGTCACACTCTTGCCCAAGCAACTCAATCCCTGTATCTTATTTTTCTAAAACGTCTTTGGTGTCTGAGTCAACAACTCACATGAAAGTTTTTTTTCTTAGATCCCATCTCTCCATTGGTTATCTTCTATTGATTTTTTCTTCCTTCATAAATAATAAATTTCAAATTTCCTTTCCCTCTCCCCCTAACTACTCATGCAACCACCAATCCTCTCCACTCCCAATCCAGTCCTAATAGAGGGCAGGGTACCTTGACCTGTGGGAAGCCCTTGCCCCCCCCATCCATATTGATGAAGGTATGCATCTACATATAATATGATCGATTAAAGCCTGTATGTGCAGTACAGACATATCCCCGTGCCATTATCATTGGGTTCTCCTTCTGCCCCAATTGTCAGCCACATTCAATGCTTCCACTTTGATCCCATGCTCTGTCAGTCCCAGCATAGCTGGTTTTGTTGATCTCCCATTAGCTCAGACACAGTGTCTCAGTGGGTGGACCAAGCCCTTGTATTCCTTAGTTCTTTGCTCTTATTCTCTCCCCTTCAGCTCTTCAACTGGAACTTGGTATCTCATTCTAGTTTTCTGATGTGGGTCCCTGTCTTTATCTCCATCCTTTTCCGTACAACAGTTCTATGGTGATATTCAAGATAGTCATCAGTCTGATTATGGGACAAAGCACCCATAGTGCCTAGGGACATGGCACAGTGCAGGCACCCACAGCTCACCTGCCCAAGGTTCTCATTGGTGTCACCCCATGGCTTTCTGGGAACCCAGCTAGAGGGAAGCCTCTTACTAACCCTAGAAAGGCACCCTGAATTGAGATATCAACAGTGTGTGTGCATTAACTTATGGAGGTGTGTTTGTGTGTTTAAGACACATTAACAGCAGATGAATTATAATATTGAAATTTCTTCTTATCTTGAGAAGAATACTGCTACAGAAACACTATCACAGTAGTTCTGAGAGTGTAGGCTGTCTCAGCATGGAGAAGTAACTGGAGCAAACCCCTTGTAGTTCAGCTCAGTGGCCCAAGAAAGATGGTCAAGGAAAGTCAATGAACTCAGGGATGGAAGTTAAAACTCAGACTAAATAACATTCCAAATCATTTAGGCGGAACATGAGACACTCGTGCAACAGTCACAAGTGTCTAAAATGTCTGGAACTAGAATCTTAGGGCAGGAGAAGTTGTGGAGCTGAGAGTGCATGGCAAAAACTGACAGAATCTGGCAAAAGACATGTAAGCGTAACTAGCAAACATCCATGGAAACCATGAATGGGAGAAAACCCTGAGAAGTCTGCACAGAAACATAACATCTTGACAATTCTGAGATTTAAAGACAAAGGAGAGATCTTAAATATGTCACTGTCACATGGTGATGATTAACCCACTCCATTGCAGTGTTACCCCCTAACATGTTTAAGATACTTGTCAATTCTGTCTATATAATTACAGAGAAATTCACATTGCTTGCACAGATTAACTAGCAGCATGATTTACCGCTCAATCAAAGGCAAAGCAAAGAAATCATGGACCTGTTGTTGAATGCTAATGATGTTGTTGGGAGCGTTTGTGGTTTTTTTCTTAAAGGGAAATCATTGGTCACACAAATGCATGAAGCAGATCCTGTCTCTGCCATGTACCTGAAAGCATGAAAAAAATGAACTAAAATAGGTTTTTGTCACATACTGGTAAATTTTGCTGCTATGTCCAAATATGTGTGTTGCAGGAGCTCTTTCTGCTCCTTCAGGCTTTAGCAACTGAGATAAAGGCCATTGGGGTGTGGTGTCTCTCTCTTTCAAAATGGAGCAACTGCCTTCAGCTTGCTCTCATGCATCCACCTTCACATCCAGCTACTAGGCTCCTCTCATCCTGCAAAAGGCTGTTGTCTGGCATGGCAATCTGTAAGGTTTACCCCTTAAAAGAAATAACCATTTTATGAATCATAATTCTAAACTGGTGTGGGAGATTGTTTGTGACTTACACCTTCCTATGTGATGAGAGCAACCAGGCTGTGGAGGGGGGTCTCACTCTTCATGTTGCAGAAGCCATGGCAGCAGGAGTAGGAGGCCTCTCGTTCTCTGTAAGGAAATCAATAAACATTGGGGATCAGTGAAAGGATGCCCTGAAACATCAAGGCTTGAGCTTTCTGACCGCAATTCCTCCAGCTAGGTTCTGGGTCTCCACAACCTACAAAACCTCCTGAGGACCAAGTATTCAGAACCAGAAGCCTGTGTGGGCCATATCACATAAAATCGTAGTGAGTACACCAATCGTTTTTTTTTAATGTACATCCTTTTGTCCCTCCAGAAACATTTGTATTTCCAATAAAGATAACTTGCTGCCTCTTTGGGGTCCTGAAATTGCTCTAAGCTGATGGTGGGGCATTCTTACATACCTTGCTGTGTTGTTATGAGACCTTAACAGGACAGCAATTGTTTCAGAAATCAAAGGCAGTTAGTTTTAAACCTGTGGTTAGCAGTGTGCTGGACACTTGGGTTGCCTATAGCTAATCTATGGAAAGATGGATTTCCTAAGAAGGGTGGAAGCATGTAGTCTTACCTTTTCAAATGACCCATTTTGTGGCCTTACATCAGGCTCCTCTATTCTCCTCATCTTGGTTTCTTTACCAGATTAGGACAAAAATTAAAACTCAATGTCCTGGACGTGAACACTTAATGAGTTATCTATGTGAGATCACAGTGACAGAGCTCATGGGGATCTGACTCATTGTACAGGCTTGCCAGGCATCCATCTGTAATCTGCCTAACTCTACTGCGCAAGTGTTGTCATGGTTGCTCCTCTGTTCCTCCTCATATGGTCTCCATCTACAGAGAACTCAGAAAAATCCACCCCTGAGAGGGCAAGTTCTTTACAAATGAAAGTTTCTAGAACAGAAGAGACATAGTAGATTTATCTTGGCAACCTGTAGACACAAGACATGGGGAAATGGAAGAAGGGATTGAAGAAGATAGAGACATGGAGGAATGGATAAATTCAATCATTCATTGGATAAGTGAGTGATCCAATGAAAGAGATGGCTAATAGGATAAAATGTGCTGCATGCCCTCTGAAAGTCAGTCCAAGTTGAGGGTAGATAAGGTTATCCACTAAGGAGGAAGCTTAGTCCATTTTGCCTTCTTTGTGCTCTAGACCCACCCAGGAGAGTGATGATGATGTTGAGGAGAAGAAGGGGCGAGGGTACCAGCAGGCCCTGGTACAAGTTTTCACCCACATTGTAGCCAAATCACCTGACCTGGCACAGGTGACCTACATGCTGGGTTCTGAATGGCAGTTTGACACCTACAACTTTACTAACCAAGTTTTTGAAGATGAAGGAACCAAAACTGCCCTGTTAAAGATGTCAGGATCCTTGCATGATGGGAGTCAGGCATCAATATCATACTGGTATCCTCGGGTCTGATGGGTTTGTGGGGTCTTTGCCACACTTCACCTAACATCACTGATTCCCTAGGTAATTGATTTTATGGAGCTCGGTGCATTCATCATATCTGTGCATGTCACACACCAATGTGATTCAATGTACTACTAGTTTAGCCTGGGTGCGGGTGAGTCTGTTTATGAGTTTTATAGCCCCAATCCCACAGAACATGATCAATGACAAGGGAACAGTGTTTTACAGTTAAGGCAGGCCAATTGTTTAAATGAACTCACAGGGGTTGAATGGCATGCATAAGACCTGTGAGAGTGCAAGACAGAAAGAATCCAGGAATGACAAAATAGGTAGCAGATCAAGCCTGGCAAATGTAAGTAGGTAGCCTGAGGTCCACCCCATTGCAGAAGAGCCACTGAGAGGAGACACTTTTCTTTAGGCAGGAGGATCCGGGTCACTCAACATGCTCCAGTGGAGTTCATATACCCAGTGACTTCCAGATGGGATGAATTAAACCATTAATCAAATGAAACCCAATTTTCTTTGCTTCTGAGTACACATTTGTGACCCTTCATGATCACACTCTATCCTCTTAAGTCCCAACACCTCGATGTCACATCTTTCCATATGACATGTTTTTCCCTCCCGCATTATCCCTCTCTGAGATCCTACATCTTTTTGGCCACTCTCCTCTGTTTCTTAAACAGCCAACTTGTCCTCTTCCACACACTGCATCTCCTTTCGTCATTCCCTCTCCTAGGGGAAAAGACCATAAGTCCTGTTTTGTTTTGAGGCCTGTCTTTCTGTGATGTCCCATCCACCAGAAACTCCATCATTGACCAAACAACATAACATCTTCACAAATTTTATTTTTAGAGCAAAAAAAATTCCATTGGGAAAGATACCAGGATTAATAGAAGACTTGAGGTATTTCTGAAAAAAAGAGTTCCCCAAACACAGTTTTAAGTCTGACCCCCAAAATTTGTGAATTTCACTTTAACACATCTTCATCAAATCATAGACATAGATATGGAAGTCATTATCAAACTTGATGAAATGCACTGAAGGTTTGGTGGGAACATGGGAACATGGTAAATAATTTTACCTATCTTTTGGGTTCCATCTTTTTCGTTGTGCTGCACGCTTTTGCCTGCCAAGGAATCCCTGCCTAATTCCAAATTCACCCCTATTGGAGGACATCGTGGCATAATGTGGAGGTTGCTTTCAATGTAGTCATCTAGATGGTGGTAAAGGTACACAACTGGATCTTTCTTGTAGGTAATGTAGAAACAGGTCTTCATGGTCTGCACCTCATCTTGGACCACCCCATTCCACTCCTCCATAGAGCCTGGCATGATGTGGAGGTTGCCTTCAAGGTAGTCAACCAGGAGGTGGTAAACTTACAAGACCGGATCTTTCTTGTAGGTAATATAGAACCAGGTCTTCATGAATGGCACCTCCTCTAGGACCATCCCCTTCAAGTCATCCTTAGAGCCATTTGTGCCCTCAAATGTATGTTTCACTGCTCTGCCAACTATGGTGTTTGAGAGATGAGTGTCTGTCTCCTGAGGAAATGGTACGTTGTTAGGCAGGAACTTAAGGTTTAAAGTCCTTTCATCACTGTGAAGCTCCAATCCATAGACACAATCTATTCCATCATACTTCAACAAATAAAGAGAGGGATTTGTTGGCAGTTGATCTAGAATGATGGCTTTCCACTGGGTGACTGGTTCACTGGCTTCCTTCCAGCCGTGAGAAATTCTGCTACCGACAGTATTCTCCAGGGCCTCAAAAGGCCTTCTCAGTTTTGGCATCTGCAGTGATGACCCATTCCTCTTCTGGACAGGTGGCATGCATCTCATACTAAGAGGCATCTTCATCATGGCTGTAGACTTACTGAGATAGGCCACTGACCTCTTGGTCCACTGTTTCTTGGCTATCTTTCTGTGCTTGGGCTCCATAGCTGCCCACTCTCTAGGTTGAAAGAACTTTCTTTCTGTTTAATTCAGAAACAAAGTCTTGGCCTCAACCATGAGTGTCTGCAAGGATAACAAGGGGAGGCTATGAGGTCAAGTCTCTTTTCTGGAAGAACTGTGGTACAGGAGACAAAGATATTGATCAACAGGTTTGCATACCTAACTGTAATTTTCTCTTAAGAAATAAATAGGACAATTAGCAATTTTTTCTCTACATCTCAGTATAGCAATCTCAGAGACACATTCCTTCTGCCCAAAGGCAAATGACCTCTGCTGAGAAACCTACTTTCTACTGACTAAGTCAATGAGAGGAGAAGGTATGCCTATCCCCGAAACGAGTAAGAAATATCTGAACAGATAACAAAGAATTCGAAGGACATCCACACGTCTCCTTCGACATCAAGCTAATAGGTAGGGGGCTCAATCCAAGACAGCCTGCCCAAGGTCATGGCACTCCAGTCCACTGGCTCTCTGTATTGGGTCTCCTGATCCAGACCCAGGTAAATTACATAAAGCCATTCTGTGTCTTCATTGTGGAAGTGAGTACTGTGAGACCCACTTCAACCTGAAAGACTCATTATTCTGGGCAACAGCAGCCATTGAGAAATAATTAGTATCTCTTAAAACACCTATGGACAAAGAGGAGCTTTGCCATTTTAGTGGATGGATGAATTTGATATTGTTAGCAAAGATAAAGTGGGAAGAATAGCTGGCATTCACCATCCCCACAGCTATCAAATATAGGAGCTGGTAACAACAGAAATGGTTGAACCGCAGGACAGTTGAAGGAAAACTTTTTTGTACTACAGAGGTCTTAGTTGCTTTGGAAACATATTTACCAAAAGAAAATGTCCTACCTCTCCAGATTCCATCTTCCGCAAATGTTCAGGTGCAAAAAGCCTGTTGAACAGTTGTGGAGACCAGGAGCTGAACTGTCCTCCTCAGGCACTGTGAGGATAATAAACCCACCTTCATGGAAGACTAGTGCTTTGAGTGGAACAGAGTTGTTACCCAACGAATCAAGGCTTTGTGACATCACCAAGGCTCTACTTATGTCAGAAATCCCCTCACAAGCTTGTTACTTCCCTATTTACCCACAGAAACATCCAGCATTCAGCTCCTCAAAAGATGTATACAGCCACCAGGGGACCCAAAATAAGCCCCCACTCATCTTCCCAATTGCTCAAGTCACACTCTTGCCCAAGCAACTCAGTCCCTGTATCTTATTTTTCTGAAAAAGTTTTTGGTGTCTGAGTCAACAACTCACATGAAAGTTTTTTTTCTTAGATCCCATCTCTCCATTGGTTATCTTCTATTGATTTTTTCTTCCTTCATAAATAATAAATTTCAAATTTCCACTTCCTTTCCTCCTCCCCCTAACTACTCACGCAACCACCAATCCTCTCCACTCCAAATCCAGTCCTAGTACAGGGTAGGGTACCTTGACCTGTTGGAATCCCATGCCCCCCCTCCATCCAGATTTAGGAAGGTATGCATCTATATATAATGCTTCCACTTTGATCCCATGCTCTTTCAGTCCCAGCACAGCTGGTTTTGTTGACCTCCCATTAGCTCAGACACAGTGTCTCAGTGGGTGGACCAAGCCCTTGTATTCCTTAGTTCTTTGCTATTATTCTCTCCCCTTCAGCTCTTCAACTGGAGCTTGGAAGCTCAGTCTAGTTTTCTGATGTGGGTCCCTGTCTATATCTCCATCCTTTTCTGTACATCAGTTCTATGGTGATATTCAAGATAGTCATCAGTCTGATTATGGGACAATACACGTGTAGTTTCTAGGGACATGGCACAGTGCAGGCACCCACAGCTCACCTGCCCAAGGTCCTCGTTGGGGTCACCCCAAGGATTTCTGGCAACCCCTCTAGAGATCAGATCCTGTCTCCAGAAAGACTGAAAACAATAAACTAAAATAGGTTTTTGTCACATACTGGTAAATTTTGCTGCTATTTCCAAATAGGTGTGTTGCAGGAGCCCCTTAAAAGACATAACCATTTTATGAATCATAATTCTAAACTGGTGTGGTAGATTGCTTTTGACTTACACATTCTTATTTGATGAAAACAACCCGGGTGTGGAGGAAGTTCTCACTGTTCATGTTGCAGAAGCCATGGCAGCAGGATTTGGAGGCTTCTCGTTCTCTGTAAGGAAATCAGTAAACATTGGGGACCAATGAAAGATGCCCTGATACATCAAGGCTAATCCTTTCAGACACCAATTCCTCCAGCAAGGTTCTGGTTCTCCACAACCTCAAAAACTTCCTGAGGAACAAGTATTCAGAACCAAAATCCTGTGTGCGTCATATCACATACAATCGTAGTGAGTACACCAATCTGTTTTTTAATGTACATCATTTTGTCCCTGCAGAAACATTTTTATTTCCTATAGAGATAACTTGCTGCCTCTTTGGGGTCCTGAAATTCCTCTAAGGGGGTGTGTGGGGCATTCTTACATACCTTGCTGTGTTGTTATGAGACCTTGATGGGACAGCAATTGTTCCAGAAATCAAAAGCAGTTAGGTTTAAACTGTGGTTTGTAGTGTGCTGGACACTTGGGTTGTGTATAGCTAATCTATGGAAGGATGGATTTGCTAATAAAGGTTGGAAGCACACGTGGAGGCAGGCAGTCTCACTTTTCAAATGATCCATTTTGAGGCCTTACATCAGGCTCCTCTATTCTCCTCATCTTTTTTCTTTATCAGATTAGGACAAAAATTAAAACGCAATGTCCTGGACGTGAACACTGAATAGGTTATCTATGTGAGATCACAGTGACAGAGCTCATGTAAATCTGACTCATTGCAGGATATGAGATTTAGCCAGTAATGGCTAGAGCTAATGGACCAAGCAGTGTTTAAAAGAATACAGTGTGTGTGTCGTTATTTTGGGGCATGAGCTAGCCAGGCAGCCATGAGCCCGGCTGTGTTAAGAGGCCCGCAGCTCACCACTACAATACACAAGTCCTCCCCCTGTCACTCTGCATCAATGGGTATTTACAGTTTGGATAAAGAGTTCTCTTGGGCATCCCCCCTCAGCTCCTCTGACACAGTCTTCAACCACACCAGTTTCACTCAGCCTCAAGAGATCACCCATGAACAAGAAGGAGACAATTACCAAGAGGGAAAAAGTATACCACAAAGTACACTTCCCAGTGGATCAAAGTTGATGTTGTTCAAATACATCTCAGGCTAGAGTATTGCTCAGCACGGGACACTGGTGGCAAATGCTTGTAATCCTAGCACTTGAGAGACTGAGGGGAAAGGATCCTGAGTCCCAGGCCATCATGGGCTGCATATTAAGTTCAAATATAGACCTCAGAAAAACTTTAAGATATACAAATAATAAACATATAAAGTACTTCTCAGGAGAGGAAGCCCAAAGAGCATTAAGTACCTGAAGAGACCTCTTAGGAAACGGCAATAAGAAACAAAATAGAATTGAAAAGAAATTTCTGCTGGAAAACACAATACTGGACCTCAATGCCTGAGTCTGGTAGGAAACTCAGACAACCCCCTTATTTTCTCTGGCTTATCACTCCCAATACTAAATAGGCAAACTTGGCATACACCTGGCCCCTCAACAAGGGCAGTTTTCTGAAGAGACAGAGACAGAGAAAAAGTGTGCAAAACATCCTTCCATACTCCAACTGCAAACATTCTCATGCCCCACTAAAAGAAAAAGGCGTTTTCTGTGGTTCTTCAGAATGAGGGAGTAAGTCTATTCCCTTATTCCAGTGAAAATATAAGAGGGCTCAAAAGGCAAAGGTTTTTGCCACCAAGGCATGGCAACCTGAGTTTGATCCCTGTAACTTGCATAAAGTAGAAGAAAACCAACACCATAAAAATGTCTCCTGAGTCCTCAGGGTTCTTGCTTCATGAAATGTTCCAGACATTCTGCAGGACACAGAAGAAAGTGACTGACAAACTGCCAATAGAGGCAAAACAGCCTTTCAAATTCACTGCTTCATGGAAAAGTCTGCCAGATACTATGGGCCTGTAGGCTGAAGAAAAAATTCCCAATGTTACAGAAGAACTTTGGGTTACTGTCCAGGCAGCAATATATCTCTGTCAAGTTTTAGAAGTTGCTTATAATGCTTATAATATATATTTCTTTTCTCTAGTAGTCTCTGAATCTGCTTTGCTGTTTCTTAATCATATAATATTGAGCAATTTGGGTCCTAAAATAGTATTTTGATTAATGTGGTGGTTTGAAAGAGAATGGTCCCATAAAAGCTCCTATATTTAAATGCTTGATCCCTAGTTGGTGGAACCATTTTGAGAAAGATTAGATGTGACCTCGTTGGACAGGTGTTTCACAGGAGGTGGAGTTTGAGATTTCAGAAGCCTAAGACAGGTCCACCCCCCCCTACCAACTCTGCTACCAACTTGTAAATCAGGTTAAAACTCCCAGCTACTCTCCAGTGTCATGCCTGTGTGCTGCCATGCCCCATGACGTGATGGTCATGGACTCACTCTCTGACCATGAGCAAGCCCCCAATTAAATGTTTTCTTTTATAAGCTGCCTTCATCATGCTGTCTCTTTACAATTGAAAAGTAACTATGATAACGTTGTTACATGGTATTACTGTGACAGGACTGGTCAAGCTGCTTGTTAGAGGAATGTTGACTTGGGAACTTTGCATGAGGGAAGTGGTTGAATGTTTTAAGTGGGGCTTAAAAATGCTACAAGAGCTTTGAAGACAGTAGTACTGAGAGCAATGTGGATTATAGAGGCCCAGTTCAAGAAGTTTCAGGGTGAAACAGTATTAGAAACTGGAATAAAGTGAATCCAAAGAAAAACATATAGATCCTCCTGGAAACTAGAAGCAGACAAGAGCACTGGGCAAAAGTTGGGAACGTGGGGATGGGGTGGGATGAAGGGGAGGGGGAGAGAGAAGGGAGAAGGGAAGAATTAGGGAGAGCTTGGGAGAGTGGGATGGTTGCGATGGAGGAAGGGTGGATATGGGATCAGAGAAGACGATATCTTAATTAAGGAAGCCATTTTAGGGTTGGCAAGAAACTTGGCTCTAGAAGGATTCTCAGGTGTCCACGGGGATATCTCCAGCTAGATCCTTGGGCAGTAGATGAGAGGGTGCCTGAACTGGCCTTGTCCCATACTCACACTGATGATTATCTTGAATATCACCATAGAACCTTCATCCAGCGATTCATGGAGATAGAGACAGAGAGTCACAGCAGAGCATTAGACTGAGCTCCTAAGATCCAGTTGAAGAGCAGAAGGAGGGAGAAGATGAGTAAGGACATCAGGACCAGGCAGGGTTGGTCCACCCACTGAGACAGTGTGCCTGAGCTAAATCCAGCTGGAGGCATGGGGGCTGACTGAGAAGCCAATGATATTGGCACTGAGATTTGTCTCTACTGCATATACTGGCTTTTGGGGATCCTAGTCGGTTTGAATGCACACCTTCCTAGGCCTGGATGGAGGGGGGAGGGCCTTCCCAAAGGGCAGGGTACCCTGCACTCTTAGGATTGGCAGAGAAGGGGAAGAGTGAGTGGGGGAGTAGGAGGGAAATGGGAGGAGGGGAGGAAGTGCAAATTTTGAATGGTATTATTTATAAAAAATAAAAAAAAATTGAAAAGAAACTGGAAGAAAGACAATTCTTGTAATGTTTTAGCCAACAATGTGGCTGCTTTTGGCCCTTGTCGTAAGAACCTGCTTGAGGCTAAATTGAAGAGTTTTGGAACAATATTATTGGCAGAGATTTCATTCAACACAGTATTGACTCATGGTTATTAGTAATCATTCTTAATGCAGCTCTAAAATGTAAAAGTGCTAAGCAAGTGTTCCCCCACTGAGCTAAAACCCCAACTACTGGCTCCAAAGCTACAAAGAAACACTGTCCCCCCAAAAAAAAGGAAGGAAGGGAGGAAAAAGAAAGAAAGAATGAAAGAAAAGTGCAAACAGAGCAAAGAGAAATACAAATGCACAATCTGAGGAGAAAAAGGAAGAACAGGAAATAAAATGCCTACACCTAGGTTTGTGCTGAAAGAGGTACAGAGAAATGGAATGAAGGTAAAGATCCCACCTAGATAACCATGAAACATGTAAAAAGAAAATCCCTAGAGAATCTACTACAAAAACAAAGTAAAGCTTATTCAACGAAGGAAAACACCAAGAGTTCAAAGTTTATACAAATGGAATCCAATGAGAGAGCCATATTCCATCCAAAATGTACAACAATACTTGCCTGAATTTAGAATCCAAAATACTGGAGTTAAGAGGTTGTGAAATCTTCCTCATTAGTTCAGAGAAAAATGTTACAGCCCTGATGGCATGTGGCTTGAAGGCCTATAGAGGCCATCATATAAAGCTGAGAACAAGAAGCTTGGATTTGTACTAAAGATCCAAGATGTTGGAGACTCCAGAGTCACAGTGATGCACTAACCCTCTGAAACTGTAAAATGCTTTCTTTTATAAATTAGCTTTGTATCGTGCTATCTCTCTCTCTGTCTCTCTCTCTCTCTTTCTCTCCCCCCACCCTGTGTGTGGAAATAAATGTAAAAAACTTCTAGTTCTTTAATTTATTACCAACATAGTAAAGATTACAGTTTAACTTTTTGTAAAACAATGTACTGAAGGTGGGGCTGAGAAGATAGCTTTGCACTGAGTACTTGCTGCTCTTCTAGGAGACCTGGGTTTGGATCACAGCAGCCCCATGAGTAAGTTCATGGACATGTAACTCCAGTTCCAGGATATCTGAACTATTCTCACCATGCCAAAAGACACCAGCACACACTTGGTACATACTCAAGACACACATACAAATAAAATAAATCTTTTTTTAAAATAATCTTTTTAAAAAATAATAAAGGCTATCCTCCTGCAACTTGGGTTGGACTTTAAAACACAGCTTGCTCCAATACTGAGGGGACTTAAGAGGTGAGTGAACATGGCAGGACGCCCCACTCTCTAGGACCTCCCCAGTCGGACAAAATTCCAGGCCCCTCCCCAACTCCCTCAGCTTTTCTTGCCAGCCATCAGGGCTGTGGCTAGGTTCCCCTCAAACCCAATCCCACCCATGGGACACCCCCCAAGGTACTAGCCACACGCTGCCTAAGAGTTGAAAGCTTGCTATAATACTGAGGGGACCAAGAGCCTGCTACAACACTGAGGGGATTAAGAGAGCACCAAGAGAGCAAACCAGGAAAGAAGACTGAGAGAGCAGGCATATAGAGACCTAGAAACTTCTGAGACAGAGAGTGACAGTAAAGCATATCAAGAAAAACTCCCAAACACTCAGACAGCCACTTCAAGGACTGGACCAAGACACAAAAACACTGCAGGCCTCATTTGAAGGACTAGATGGGTAGGTGCCAAAGTAAGAATCCCTCCAACAACCTAAAAAGCAACATGGTAACACCAGAACCCAGTGGTCACACAACAGGAAGACTTGATAATCCTAACCCAAAAGAAGTAGAAGAAAACAACTTTAAACTCTTCAACTGGACTTTGGGAGCTCAGTCCAGTGCTCCAATGTGGATCTCTGCCTCTGTTGCCATTAGTTGCTGGATGAAGGTTTTATGGTGATATTTACAATAATCATGAGTCTGGTTAGAGGGCAAGTCAAGATCTGGCCGCCTCACCTCTATTGCTTAATGTCTTAGGCATGCCACCACTCCTTAACTCACTTAACCAACTGACTTCCCTTTCAAGTGATGCTGTGTGGTATAAACTTACAGAAAACAGAAATAACAAGTTGTGGCTATAGCACAGGTATACTGGAGTAGAAACTATTGGGTCAAATCATAGATGTAGCCCTACAAATGGAAAATAAGTAAAGCTAAAAAACCACTTTTTAAAACAAACACAAAACCTGATGACCTCCCCTTGAAAAGTGATTAGCTGTAAACAAAACACTAATGTCAGCACACAGCCTGGATCTACACTGCATCATGTAGGAAAAAAGGTCTATTAAACACCTCTTGGTACTATTAGTAGTACAAAAATGAAAGCCAAGTCCTAATAATGTAGTGTTTGCTGATAATAGTTAAAAGAGATAAATACTTAAAATATCATAAATAACAGTCCCACCTAGTGTGACTCAAAAAGAACAAATAATATTACCAATCTAATTATGGAAACATCTCCAAATAGTACAAGTCATGAAATGTAAGCAGCCATACCTAGTGTGACTCAAAAGAACAAATAAAATTCTTAACCTAATTATAGAAATATCCCCAAGATGTATAACCCCAGCAGCAGAGACATTGAGGGCACACTGAATAAATGGGACCTCCTGAAACTGAGAAGCTTCTGTAAAGCAAAGGACACTGTCATTAAGACAAAAAGGCAGCCTACTGACTGGGAGAAGATCTTCACCAACCCCGCAACAGACAAAGGTCTGATCTCCAAAATATATAAATAACTCAAAAAACTAGATGTTAAAACGATAATTAACTCAATTAAAAAATGGGACACTGAACTGAACAGAGAATTCTCAACAGAAGAAGGTCAAATGGCCAAAAGATACTTAATGTCATGCTCAACCTCCTTAGCGATCAGAGAAATGCAAATCAAAACAACTTTGAGATATCATCTTACACCTGTCAGAATGGCTAAAATCAAAAACACCAAGGATAGCCTTTGCTGGAGAGGTTGTGGAGAAAAGGGTACCCTCATCCATTGCTGGTGGGACTGCAAACTTTGCAACCACTTTGGAAATCAGTGTGGCGTTTTCTCAGAAAAATTGGGATTAACTTACCCCTGGACCCAGCAATACCACTCTTGGCAATATACCCAAGAGATTCCCTCTCATATGACAAAAGCATTTGTTCAACTCTGTTCATAGCAGCATTATTTGTAATAGCCAGAACCTTGAAGCATCCTAGATGTCCTTCAATGGAAGAATAGATGAAGAAATTGTGGAATATATATACATTAAAGTATTACTCAGCGGTAAAAAACAATGACTTCTCAAATTTTGCATGCAAATGGATGGAAATAGAAAATACTATCAAGATTGAGGTAACCCAGACCCAAAAAGTAGATCATGGGATGTACTCACTCATCATTGGTTTCTAGCCATGGATAGGGGCCACTGAGTCTATAATTTGTGATCCTAAAGAAGCTAACAAGTGGGTAAACCCAATGAAAATCACATAGTTATCCTCCTGGCTATGGGAAATAGACAGGATTGCCGGGAAAAATTTAAAATCTTGGGGGTGGGGTGGGATGGGGTTGAGGGGAGATGGGGAGAGAAAAGTGTGAAGGAGAGGATGAGGGGATCTTGAGGAAACGGGATGATTGGGGATATAGGAAGTTTGTATAGGGGAACAGGGAACTCATATCTTAGTTAAGAGAACCACATAAGGGTTGGCAAGAGACTTGAACTTTGAGTGGCAACCAGGTGCCCAGGGCAATGTCCCCAGTTAGTTCCTTGGGCACCTGACGATAGGGAACCTGAAATGAACCTATCCTATAGCCATAGTGGTGAATATCTTGCATATCACCATAGAAACTTCATCTAGCGATGGATGGAGAGATAGACAGAGACACACACTGGAGCACCAGACTGAGCTCCCAAGGTCCTAATGAGGAGCAGGACTGAGAACATGAACAAGGAAGTCAGGACCACGAGGGGTGCACCCACCCACTGAGACAGTGGGGCCAATCTTTTGGGAGCTCACCAAGGCCAGCTGGACTGTGACTGAAAAAGCATGGGGTAAAACAGGACTCTCTGAACATGGCAGACAATGAGAGTTGATGCTAGTGGCCAAGGACAGTGGCACGGGATTTTGATCCTACTTCATGTTTTGGCTTTATAGGAGCCTAGTCAGTTTGGATGTTCACCTTCCTAGACCTGGATAGTGTGGGGAGGACCTTGGAATTTCCACAGGGCAGGGAACCCTGACTGCTCTTGGGACTGGAGAGGGAGGAGAAGAGAAGTGGTGGGAGGGGAAGGGAGGCAGGCAGAGGCGGAGGGAAATGGGAGGCAGGGTGGAAGTGAAAAAACCTAACCAAGGAGTCCAACAATGACCACAATATCTCTGACAATTAGAGACCCTTCACCAGCGCAACTCGAAGAAGGCAAACACACAAATCTTTTTTTAAAGAAATGGTGCAAATATTTATTTTATATTTTGATTACTGAACATTTCCAGATTAAGTAATTGGGATATTTTGACTTTACATTGTTAATAAATGCCATTCAGCAAATCAACAGTTATGACTTTACTTCCAACAAAGCAAACATCCACAGTTACAAAAAAATATCTGTAACCACCTGTATCTTATCAGATCACCATGGATTAAAGCTAGAATTCAGTAACAATGCTACCCCCATAAAGCCTACAAACTCATGGAAACTGTACAGTCATCTACTGAAAGCAAGTTTTTCATTTCTAAGACTTTGGAGTTGCTAACCTGTGAATGAACTAAACACAGAAAATTCAATTATAAGAACCTTTCTTCGAAGCCGGAGAGATGGCTTAAGAGTACATAATGGCATTTCCAGAGGACCCTGGTTTGGCTCCCAGCACCCAAATGGAGGCTAGCAATCATCACTCCAGTTCCAAAGGCTCCAGTACCCTCTTCTGCACTTTGTGCACTTCACCCTGAATATACATCCAGGTAAAACAGTCACACATAAAATAAAAATAAAATCAATCTATAAAATAAACCAAGTTCTCTGGTCTGAGGATGAAGCTAAGAATTTGTCTAGTATGTATAAGATCGAGGTTCTACCCTAAAAATGAAGAAAAAAATGGCCAGTCTGCTTTGTTGGACATAGTGGGTCATATCTATAATCCTAACATTTGAGAGGCTGAGGCACGGGATGCTTAGTTTGGAGGCAGGGTAGGCACAAAAGGTTCAGGTACAGCGTGATAGAGAACAGCCTTCAAGCTGTTGCCAGGCAGCAGTTCCTCCTGGCACTGGGCAACAATGGAGGCCGGACGAGAGGCAACATTCATCTTCTGGATTGGACCTCCTCGAAGGACCAGTGTGGTCCACGATAGCACAAGAGGCTGTGTTGGTGTTAGAGGTTCATGCTGCTTTCCAGACAGAGATGAAGCCTGAGATCCACATGAACCTACACAGTCTGTGCTACTGTCCAATGCCTTTGTGATGTCCTCAGGCTCTGCTGTCTTGGTGCACCAAGCCTGTGTGAGTGGCATGTGTAACCACCTGAGACCATGTTTGAGGGACATGGTCCATGCAGTCCCTAGGGTTCTGATATGGCCAACACCCAGGTTGATGTCTGTGGTCCAAGTTTACCACCAAAGACCATGAGGAAGCCCATGGTCAGAGTTGATATCTGAAGCCATGTTAATGCCCGTGAGTATGGGAGAGCCTGCTCTGCCCCTCAGTGCAGGCAATACAGGCAGTAGCATGGGTGCAGGACATCTATTCCCGCCCCATCCCAGCCACTGCAAAGCTTTGCTCAGCTGATGGATGGTTTCTGGCATGGATATAGGCTGAGAAAGACTCATTCCCGTTGGGAACTTGGCCACTAAGAATTTTACCATTTCAGTGAATATACAATCAATACAAAATAGACTTGTCTTTTTTGAAGTGGGGAGATCATGGTGGACAGGAAGTAGACATGGGAAGACTGGGAGGTGAGCACCATGGAGGCACATAATGTGAGATTCCCAAATAATCAATAAAAATGTAAACAGAAGAAAAAGAAGGAAATGAGAACCCTCTGAGACTCTGTCTCAAATACCCTGACAATTTCTCCCCTCTTATGAACAAACATTGTAAATTAAAAAATTTGTAAAATATTTGGTATCAGGGTAACTGTAGCTTCATAAAAGGAATTTGGCAATGACTCTTCTGTTTCTATATTGTGAAATACATTAAGAAGTATAGGTATTACCTCTTCTTGGAAGTTCTGGTAGAATTCTGCATTGAAACCATCTGGCCCTGGGCTTTTTTTGGAAGGGAGATTTTTGATAACTGTTTCTAATTCTTCGCGACTAACAGGTCTATTTAGATCGTTCACCTGGTCTTGGTTTAGGTTTGGTATATTGTACTTATCTAAAAAATGTCCATTTCTTTTGTATTTTCCAGTTTTGTGGCATACAGGCTTTTGTAGTAAGATCTAATGATTCTCTGAATTTCCTCTGTGTCTGGGGTTATGTCCCCCTTTTCATTTCTGATCTTATTTATTTGTGTGTTCTCTCTCTGTCGTTTAATTAGTTTGGATAGGGGTTTGTCAATCTTGTTGATTTTCTCCAAGAACCAACTTTTTCTTTCATTGATTCTTTGGACTGTTTTTTGTGTTTCTATTTTGTTGATTTCAACCCTCAGTTTGATCATTTCCAGTCTTCTACTCCTCCTGGGCGTGTCTGCTTCTTTTTTTTTTTAGAGCTTTCAGGTGTGCTGTTAAATCCCCAATGTATACTTTCACCATTTTCTTTAAGTGGGCACTTAGTGCTATGAACTTTCCTCTTAGCACTGCTTTCATCGTGTCCCATAGGTTTGAGTATGTTGTCTCTTTGTTTTCATTAAATTCAAGGAAGACTTTAATTTCTTTCTTAATTTCTTCCTTGACCCAGGTGTGGTTCAGTAGTTGACTGTTGAGTTTCCATGAGTTTGTCAGCTTTCTGGGGGTAGCATTGTTGGTGGCTTCTAACTTTAATCCGTGGTGATCTGATAAGACACAGGTGGACTCTGATATTTTTTTGTATCTGTGGAGGTTTCCTTTATTTCCAAGTATGTGGTCAATTTTCGAGAAGGTTCCATGAGCTGCAGAGAAAAAGGTGTATTCTTTCCTATTTGGTGGAGTTTTCTATAGATGTCTGTTAAGTCCATTTGATTCATTACCTCCAACAATTCTCTTAATTCTCTATTAGTTTTCTGTCTGATTGACCTGTCCATTGGTGAGAGAGGTGTGTTGAAGTCTCCTACTACTAGTGTGTGTGATTTGATGTCTGCCTTGAGTTTTAGCAATATTTCTTTTACATAAGTGGGTGCTTTTATATTAGGGGCGTAGATATTCAGGATTGAGACTTCACCCTGCTGAATCATTCCTGATATGAGTATAAAGTGTCCCTGTCGATCTCTTCTGATTGATTTTAGTTTGAAGTCAGTTTTGTTAGAAATTAGTATGGCCACACCTGCTTTTTTCTTAGGACCATTTGCTTGAAAAACCTTTTCCCAACCCTTTACTCTGAGTAGATGCCTGTCTTTGTGGTTGAGATGAGTTTCTTGCAAACAGCAGACTGTTGGATCCTGTTTTCGTATCCAATCTCTTAGCCTGTGCCTTTTTATTGGTGAATTGAGACCATTAATATTAAGTGATATTAATGACCAGTGGTTGTTAACTCCGGTTATTCTTACTGCTTTTGGTAGAAGAGTTTGTGTGTCTCCCTTCTTTGAGTTGTGCTGTTGAAGGGTCACTAGATGCCTGGGTTATTGTAGGCAGTGTTGGCAATGTTGGATTCCTTGGGTTGTGATTTTCCTTCTATTACTTTCTGTAGGGCTGGATTTGTGGAAACGTATTGTTTAATATTGTTCTTATCCTGGAATGTCTTGTTTTCTCCATTGATAGTGAACGATAGCTTGGCTGGGTATAGTAGTTTGGGTTTGCATCCATGGTCTCTTAGTTTCTGTAGTACATCTATCCAGGACCTTCTGGCTTTCATGGTTTCCATATTGAAGTCAGGTGTAAGTCTGATCGGTTTACCTTTATAAGTTACTTGGCCTTTTTCCTTTGCAGCTCTTAATATTCTTTCTTTAATCTGTATATTTTGTGTTTTGATTATTATATGGCGAGGGGACGTTTTTTTTTGATCCAGTCTGTTTGGTGTTCTGTATGCTTCTTGAATATTCAAAGGAATATTTTTCTTTATGTTGGGGAAGTTTTCTTCCATAATTTTGTTAAAAATGTTTTCTGGACCTTTGAGCTGTGCCTCTTCTCCTTCTTCTATCCCTATTATTCTTAGGTTTGGTCTTTTTATTGTGTCCCATATTTCCTGAATGTTTTGTGATGAGAATTTGTTGGTTTTGGTGTTTTCTTTGATCAGTCCTTTTATTTTCTCTATGTTGTCTTCAGAATCTGAGATTCTTTCTTCTTTCTCTTGTATTCTATTGATTATGCTTGTTTCTGTAGTCTCTGCTCATTGACCTATAATTACCATATCCAGCTGGTCCTCAGTTTGTGTTTTCTTCCTTGCTTCCATTTCAGTTTTCAATTCTTGGACTTTTTCCATTACCTGTTTGATCATTTTTTCTTGGCTTCCCAGGGTATCATGTATGTATTTACTCATTTCTTCAGACTTTTTGTTATACTTCTCATCCATTTCTATGAGGCGTTTTTTACATGTTGTTTAAGGGACTCTATTGCTTTCAAAAAGTCAGTTTTTTCCTCTTCTCCTGTGTTAGGGTGTTCAAGTCCTTGTGTTGTAAGATCATTGGGTTCTGGTGTTTTCATGTTGTTTTTCTGATTGTTGGGTGAATTCTTGCCTTGGCTTCTGCCCATCTCCTCTTACCAATGCTATCTATTGGGTTTGATTTAATTGTAGCGGGGCAATCTGCTCTCAGAGCAGGCTTCACTGTTTCTTGCCCGCACTATCCTGCATCCAGTGCCTCCACCGCCCAGGCCTGCCTGCCGGTGCCTCCGCCGCCCAGAACTGTCTGTGCGCCAGTGCTTCTGCCGCCTAGGCCTGCCTGCCTGTGCCTCCGCCACCTGGGCCTGCCTGCCGGTGCCTCCGCCACCTGAGCCTGCCTGCGCGCTGGTGCTTCCGCTGCCTAGGCCTGCCTGCTGATGCCTCTGCCGCCTGGGCCTGACTGCAGGTGCCTCCGCCACCCGGGCCTGCCTGCACGCTGGTGCCTCCGCCACCCGGACTTGCCTGCACACCTGTGCCTCCGCTGCCCGGGTCTGTGATTCTAGAGAAGCTAAATAATAAATAATAATAATTTGTGATTCTAGAGAAGCTAAATAAGAAGGTGAACCCAAATAATAATTTGTGATTCTAGAGAAGCTAAATAAGAAGATGAACCCAAAGGAAAACATATAAGAATCCCCTTGAACATTAACCTTCATCAGGCGATGAAAGAAGACAGAGACAGAGACCAACATTGGAGCACTGGACTGAAGTCTCACGATCCAAAGGAGGAGCAGAAGGAGAGTGAGCACGAGCAAGGAACTCAGGACTGCGAGGGGTGCACCCACACACTGAGGCAATGGGGATGTTCCATCGGGAACTCACCAAGGCCAGCTGGCCGGGGACTGAAAAAGCATGGGACAAAACCGGTCTCGTTGAACATAATGGACAATGAGGACTACTGAGAACTGAAGAATAATGGCAATGGGTTCTTGATCCTATTGCACTTAATGGCTTTGTGGGAGCCCAGGTAGTTTGGATGCTCACCTTAATAGACCTGGATGGAGGTGGATGGTCCTTGGACCTCCCACAGGGCAGAGAAACCTGTTGCTCTTTGGGCTGAGGAGGAAGGAAGACTTGATTGGGGGAGGGGGAGAATGGGAGGTGCTGGCGGGAAGAGGCAGAAATCTTTAATAATTAAATAAATTAATTAATAAAAAAAAGAAAAAAAATTGTAAAATAAAAACAATTGAGCAGCAGGAAAACTGAGCTTCCAGGGCCCAGTTTACTGTCGGGCAAAAAAAATAAAATTCCTTAACAAGCCGAGGGTAGGATATTTAATAAAAAATACAAAGTTGGCCCAAGAGATTCTTTTCAGAATTCACTTTAATAATAAACCCGTACCTTACTTTAATAAGCCTATAACAAGAACAGATTCTAGGCCATGATGTCCAAAGCATGACAGCTGACAGCTGATAAAACACTAAAGGCTTAATTTTCCTACCCTAGCAATCTGCCAGAATTTAACTTATTGAAAGAGGCCAATGTCTTTTTTTGTTCTAATGATGATAGTGCATACTTTCATTTTTTCAATTTTACTCAGCTTTATTAAAGTATAACCAGCAGATAAATTTACAGGGTAAATGTCTTGATGCAGATAAACATTACAAAATGTCTAAGTTGAGGTAACCAACTATCATCTCACTTACCTATCACATTTCATTGCTGACATTTAAGATCCACACTCTTTGCAATTTTCAAGTATGTGTTTCTCTTATTCCTTAAAAAGACTACATTTATTTAGCTTTATAATTCTGGGCTACAATACTTTTACAGTGATTTCTGATCTTCAATAAGGAAAGTATGCTGGATCTTGTCATGAAAGTATTTAGCATACATAGATTCAACACAGGCCCTGCTGAACCATTCTGATTCTGATGGTGTCATGAATCTCGCCAAACAAACCCCTTAAAGATAAAATGGGCACACACCGCATGCAGATTTTGGTGTTTTCTCAATCTTCTTTGTATGAAAGTAAACAATTCTATTACAAGGGTTTTCTATTCCAATCTATTACAGCATAGTTTTGTTGGGGCAGTTTCTAGAAACTGTGATGGTACATCAATCACTGAGCCATTCTAAAGAGCTACATTATTGTTTATAGCAATTGTGATGTAAAATAGACCTCTAGAACATACTCAGCCTAACTAAAACTTTGTACCCTAGGAATAATATCTCCCTATCTCCTCTCCCCAGGCAGCCTCTGATAACCACCATTTTAGCCTCTGTCTCTGAGTTCAACTTTTTATATTGTATTTATAAGTTAAAACAATCAGTATTTCCATGTCTTTCAGTTCTAGGATTATTTCATTTATTATACTGTCTTCCAGATTAGAAAAATGATTAAGTATGAGTTGTCTTCCACTGTGTGTATACATGCATGCTTGTAAACACCATGCTATCGTTTTCTATTGCTGATCATCTTGTTTCTACTTTTAACTTTCTGAGGGATCTCCATACTATTTTCCATAATGACTGTACCAAGCCATAATTCCACCAACAGCCTATAGAGATTTTTATTATGTCTTTACCAAAATGATTTTGTCTTTTTTTCTTTTTTTTCTTTTCTATTATTCTTTTTTTTTGGGGGGGGGTAATACTGCAAGGTGATCTTGAGTTCACTATGCACTATGTAGCCAAGGGTGCCCTTACCTAGGTTGAACTCCTAGTTCTCCCACTTCAGCCTTCCAAGAGCTGGGATTAAGGTGTGCACCACAAGCTTTGCTTCTTTTGTCTTTTCCACAATGACCATCTGAACAGAGAAGAGCTAATAATATGATATCTCACTGTGGTTTTGCTTTCATTACTCTAATGATTAGTGATATCAAGTATTTTTTCATTGAACTATTAAAAAGAAGCCACTTTCTGATTCATTACTAGTATCACATATAAGTACTTATAGTTTAAAACTGACTTAAAAACTTCAAGCAAAATAAAGCCCTTACTTAGAAAAACGTTCTTCCTCTAGAATTATGCAAGAAACATTTGGCAATTCCCTGCTCCATAAAAATGGTCTTTTCTAGTTGAAAAGCTAATCCTGATACATGATTGCAAAGAACACTGTCTTGCAGGCAACTCTATCTTGAGAAGTCTATACCCACCCTTACTACTGTGTGTACAACTGCCCCTTTCCTTAACACACACACACACACACACACACATGCGTGTGCTTATTAATATGAAACCATTTCCTCAAAAACTAAAAAAAAATTAAAAAAAAACCCTCAACCTTTCAGGAAAAAACAATTCTGCTCATCCTTAATAAAAAAAGAAAGGAAGAAAAAAAAGTAGTAGGTAGAGGTCAGTGGTGAAGTAACTGAGTGCAAAAAGCCCTGAGTGATATATAAAACAAATGAGCACATGAAAAATGTTCAACATCATTAACAACAAGAACTAAAATGAAAACTACAATGAAGCCTGATGCAGTAGCTCAAATAGAGGCAGGAGAATATCAGGAGGTCAAGAGCAGCCACAGTTACCTAAGAACCAGTTGGAAAAATCAAAACACAAAATACGTACAATGAAAAACTGTCACATACATAAAAGACTAACCAAATTTCTAAAGATGGCAACGCCAAATGCTAGTAATGATATGAAAGAATTAGAACTTTTTGGCAAGCAAGTTGGTTACTATAACACTAGCAATTCTACTCATGGATAAGCTAAAAGAATCAAAAACAGATGATCAGCCGGGCAGTGGTGGTACACAGCTTTAGTCCCACCACTCAAGAGGCAGAGGCAGGCAGATCTCTGTGAGTTAGAGGCCAGCTTGGTCTACAAGAGGTAGTTCCAGGACAGTTTCCAAAAGCTACATAGAAACCATGTCTCGAAAAGAACAAAAAAACTAAATTTAAAAAAAAAAAGAAAAGAAAGCATATGTTCAAAGACAAATCTATATGTATATGTTTATATAAGAGCTTTATTTATAATAGCCAGGACCCAGAGACCACAAAGATGTCTTCATGAGTAAATGATAAATTGTGGTACTGTTATACTGTGGCAAACTACTCGGCAATTAAAAAAAGTACACTGTTGCTACATTATAGCAAAAGGATAAACATCAGCACTAAGTGGGAAAAGTCAATCCTAGAATGTTAAGTAGGGTATATAAGTTATGGTTCTTTGAAAACCTGATACAAAAACACAAGAATGGTTGTCAGGTTGGAAGAGAAAATACAGGCAGAGGGAAATGGGCCAAGCTATAAAAATGGTACCCTGAGCATTCCTTGTGAGGATGAAGTATGTCAATTTGACTATCAGAGTACAATATCAATACTGTGGACCTGACATTGTAGTTTTTATAAGATGTTATCAATGGGGAAAACTGAGTAAAGAGTACAGAGGAATCCCTGTATTATTTTATTCAACTACATGCAAATTTATGGTCATCTAAAAATGATTCAAAACCTAAAAGATACATTCACTCAGATCCACATCTATTTTAAATGTATTTTCTTGCCAGCGGTTCTCATTGTGTACCCCAGACTACCTTAGAACTTGATACACAGACCAGGCTGCATACAAATTTGAGTTTCTCCTGCCTCCACTTCCCAAGTTCTGGGATGACAGGCTTGCACCACAATGAATATCTGAATGCTTTCAATTATATTTCCTTTGGACTTCAAGAGCTGTTCTCACCCCACCTTCTTCTTTGTTTCTTCAAGGCTCATGGTCTCCACTGACCACCCTTCTTTACCAATGTCATTAAGTCCTTCACCTCACACAAACCCAAACATTTGGCCGGCTCTATTATTACCAAATGTGCTCCATAAAAGCCACTTCTTAAATCAAAGTCAATATGAAAACCAATCAGGTCCAGAGTCTGTTATTTTTATACATCCATATTGCTTGACAAGATCACATTCCACACAGAACCTTTCGAAGTTTACTGTTTACTCCCAGCAGAGCTTCCCCAGGAAACACATTGTTTTCACAGCAATGATGCTTGCTCACTTACTTGACTATTTCACCAAACAATGTGTGTTTCAAAGTTCTAAAATACAGGAAATAGGAGGAAGAATTTTAAAAAATGGCAAGCACAAATGTAAAGAAACAAGTAAAGACACAACTTTCAAAAGAGAAGAAAAATACAAATTTTAAAAGTACAGATGCTGCCTGGAGTGGTGAGACAAGCCTCTAATCCCAGCACTTGGGAGTCAGATGCTGGTGGATCTCTGCATTTCAGGACAACCTGGTCTACAGAGCAAGTTCCAGGACAGCCAGGACTACACATAGAAACCCTGCATCAACAAACCCAAAAGAATAACAATAATACAGATGCTGCCAATAAAAAGAATGAAACTAGACAGGCAATATGTATGAAGAAACTGGTATTCTACTCTGTTATACCAGAACAACAAACATGCTTGAGATCATATCAGGCCAATAAAACCTCCTACAAAACCAAGTCTATAAAGACTATTCTCCTGCAATTTTAACAACAACAACAACAAAAAAGAACTATGTAAAGTGAGGCAGCAAAATGACTTAGCAAGTAAAAGTACTTGCTGCACATGCCTAATGAACTACATACAATCCCCAGAATCCACATGAAATTGTAACCGGAGAACATACTCCGCAAACTTGCACTCTGACTCTACACACACAACAAAGCACACAAATGTATGCACACACATACACACAAAAAGTAACTTTTTGAAATTTTATATAAAGCAATACTTTAATTAAAGTCATCATTTATGACAAATGAACATTATTACTTATCTAACATACAATGTAACAATTACATGGATTCTTAAACTCCAAAAGAATGGAAATATTCAAATGTCCCAGGTTCGGTGATGTGTACCCATAACCCCAGCATTAAGGTGGAATTGGCAGCAGGAAAATGAGTCATCCTAAACTGCATGAGTTCCAGGCCAGCTTAGACTACAGAAGACTACGTAAGACTATAGAAAAACAAACAAATAAATAAATAAATAAATAAGCTAAATACATAAATACCCAAATACTTAGAACTATTTGTGGCTATTATTACTGGTTTAGCTTTTGCATAATCACCAATTTTTTCTCAAAGCACATAACTAAATAAAGAAACAAATATAGTACAACGCAAGATGCATGTTAACTCTTCAAGACATAACAGTATGTAGCACTTTACAGAGTCCTAACTCTATATGCACCATTACAAAAACCACTAAAGCTGGGTGTCTGATCCCATCCCTTCAATACTCTGGAGGCAGAGACAGGCAGATCCTTTGAGTTTGTAGCCAGAAAGGACTACATAGCAAAACCCTGTCTCAAAACACAAAACAAATAACACTGACGCTAACAACTGTGTTCTAGACTGCTTAGATGTTTCAATATGTAGCTTATATTTTAAAGTCCTAAATTAGTTGTACAAATATCTATTACATGCTTAAATTTATTACTCACTTATTGAGAATTATCTAAACTCTTAAAAAAACTTCATCTGGAGCAGGATAAGTTACAGACATTTCAATTAAATTATTTCCTTAGTCAGAAATAAATGTTCCAGCCAGCATAGTTTCTACATTACTTATCTTTTTTTTTAGCTTTATTTAACTTTATTTCATGTGTATTGGTATAACAATGTCAGATTCTCTTGAACTGGAGTTACAGACAGCTGCGAGCTGCCATGTGGGTGCTAGGAATTAAACCCGGGTGTAGCATGAGGGGTCCGGTTGGTTGGGGTTAATGTCGCGCCCGGTACCCCACAGAAACAGCTGACCTGAGCTAGTGAGAGCTCACTGACTCTGGACTGACAGCGGGGAATGTGCAGAAGACCAAATTAGGCCCACTGAATATGGGCTTGGGCAGTCTGTGGGGCCACAGGCTATAGGACCAGGTTTTATCTCTAGTACTTGAACTGGCATCTAGGAGCACATTCTTTTTGGAGGGATAACGTTGCTCAGGGGAGGGCCTTGGTCCTGCCTCAAGGTGAAGTGTCAGACTTTGTTGACTCCCCACAGGATGCCTTACCCTTTATGAAGACCGGATGGGGGAGTGGGATGGGGAAGGTGAGGAAAGCAGGAGGAGAGGAAGGGGTGGGAACGGGGATAGTTATGTAAAAGGAGGAGAGTGTATGCTTTAAAAAATCTTAATTAAAAAAAATAAAGATAAAAATGAAACATTCTTCTGATGTCTATTTTTTAATAAGTAAAAATCTTGGAGAATGGAGCCATCTGATTTCCTAATTGGCAGCTGCTATACACTCCCTTGCTCTAAGTGCCTTCAGCAAAGCGGATGTCAGTCAAGCAGACAACCAAATCACCCTTACACCACTGGAAATTTGGAACATTCTGGGACTGCCTTAGGGAAGCTGCACAATGATCACAACTGCTTGCTCTAATCTCCAGAAATGAAAACATGAGTCCACATACATACACAAACACAAAAAAACAGGACATAGGATATTGTTCTTAACAATCCCAAAATGGAAATGATCAAAATATGCACCACCTTCATGAACAAATAAAATGTGATACAAGTACATTCATACAATGGAGTTTTATTCAGCAATAAAAAGAAATAAAGTCAGATACATAGCCATATGGATAAACCTTGAAAACATTTCTGTAAGTAGCAAAAGAATAATTTGTTGTAATAAGAGCGGCAGGGCTGCGTCCCCAGCACCCGGCTGTCTACATGGCTAGCTTATGCCCCCAAATAATTACATGGAAACTGTATTCTTTTAATCACTGCCTGGCCCATTAGTTCTAGCCTCTTATTGGATAGCTCTTACATATTAATCTAACCCATTTCTAATATTCTGTGTAGCACCATGAGCTGGCTTACCAGGAAAGATCTTAACTTGCGTCTGTTTGGAGTGGGAGAATCATGGCGACTCCTGACTCGGCTTCTTTCTCCCAGCATTCTGTCTGTTTACTCTACCCACCTAAGGGCTGGCCTATAAATGGGCCAAGGCAGTTTCTTTATTAAATGAAAGTAACTCCTCCATCATTTCCCCTTTTTTTATTTAAACAAAAAAGAAAGACTTTAACTTTAACATAGTAAAATTACATATAACAAAATGGTTATCAAGTAAGAATTACAGTTATAATATTTATATCTATTATATCTTTTATCATAACTAAGGAAAACTATAACTATCTATCCATTTTTAACTCCATCAAAGACTCCAGAAGGATATAATATTACCTAAGTAAACAAGAAATCCAAAACTCTAAAAATGACAGAGACATTTTACTGCCTGGACAAGTCATTTAAAGTTCCTCTGTACCGTTGGGGCATCCATCTTTAGTCTTTAGGCCCATAGTATCCAGTAGACATTTTTATCAAGCAGGAAATTTTAAAGACAGTTTAGTCACTTTCTGTTGTGTCCTGTAGAATGTCTCATAGACTCTTTTATGAATCAGGAACCCTGAAAGATCATCTCACATTTAGGCAAGTTCAGCAGTCCTCTTTCTGCGGGTTTTTTGTTTAACAGTCCAGGTAATTGCAGTTTCTTGCCCAAATGGCTATCAAACTCCATAAGGAGCCTCTTTGATGCCCATCTTCCTCTTGAAGTAGCTGGTGCTGCCAGGAGCAGACGTGTCTCATTGTCATGAAATGCCCTAAGTTATTAAAATATTTTAAATGCCATAGTCTGCAGTCTTTCAAAGATATGAAGAATGTCTATCTAACTGAAATATATCTCTATATATCTAGAAAATCTAACTAACATGACTACAAGCTTGACTATTGATGATTATCCATTAGCAACCTATATTTTCTAATTATACATTACATTTTTAAGTGAACTACACAATCACAATACCTTAATCAAGAGCAGAAATACATATACATATAACAAAATTGACCTTAAAATCCATACCAATGCAAATATATTTTTTGTATATCTTTGTCCTGAAATAACTCTTTAGACCAGGCTGTCCTTGAACTCACAGAGATCTGTCTGTCTCTGCCTCCCAGGCAGTGGGATTAAAGGCGTGTGTTACCACACCTTGAAGTCTTAGAGGTCAATCTCCCTGTGTTTCCTAACTGTTGGGATTAAAGGTGTGTACTACCACACCCAACTACTCTCTTTTTTTTATTTTACTTTTAAGAACTTTAATTTTTAGCCTGTATATATTTTTAAACACACTGAAAATCATTTAAAGTTTTTTTTGTCTTTGAATCTCTTTTTACTGTATATCTCTCTTTTTTGACCACCTGAGTCTTTAATTTACCAAGCAATATCAGTAGGACGAAAGCCGTGGATTTGACGGCTGGATTCAGCCCATTTCTTAGCTTTCCAGCCTCATGGTGGAGGTACCGGCTGTAGCCATGTTTATCACCACAACTCTGTGGTGTTTTAAGGTCCTTGCCAGTAAACAAGGTACAACACTCAAATGCTCTCTCTGTAGCTGACCTTCTGCCTCAAAGAGTCAGAGTTTGCCTTGGCAGAACGGACCAGAATGTCAGCATTTTAAAAGAGCACAACTTTTTTCCTGCTACGGCTGAAAACAAACAAGCATGCAGTCAGCTTTTATCAATACCATTTAAGTGTTTTGTGGCAGGAACTCTTAATGAGCTGTAGGATTTTGCAGCTAAAGCTGAGTCAGGAAGCCTCTCTTAGATGAGAATGCTTCCTTGCCTCTAGCAAGCAGAGCAAACCCAAGAAATTGTTGTTACCAAGAAAACATGCTTTACTCTATTCTTTCCCAAGCTTTCTCAAGCTTTCTGTAGTTTCAGTGCCCCATGTCTGGGCGCCATCTGTAGTAGGGAGCTGCGGGCCTCTTCCCACAGCTCGGCTCATGGCTGCCTGGCAAGCTTATGCCCCAAAATAATGACACACAAACTGTATTCTTTTAAACACTGCTTGGCCCATTTCTATTCATGTGTGTAGCACCCCAAGGAGCGCTTACCGGGAAGATTCTAGCCTACGTCCATCTTGGGTCAGAGCTTCATCATGTCTGCTGGGGAGAGGGGAGCATGGCGTCTGCTCCAGAGCGCAGAGCTGTCGAGTCTGACCTCACTTCCTCTTCCTCCCAGCATTCTGTTCTGTTTACTCCACCCACCTATGTTTTAACCTATGAGGGCCAAGCAGTTTCTTTATTACTTAACAATGAAATCAACAGATTGATATATGACACTCCCACATCAATAATTCCTGTATAAATCTATTTACACAAAATGTCCAGATGTCCAAAGAAGCAAGTGGGAAGCTGAATGTGGTGGTGCACAACTGTAATTCCAGCATTTAGGAGGTGGGGTAAAAAGATCTAAAGCTCAAAGTTAGTTCAAGAACTGCCTTGAAAAAAATAAACAAAACAGAAAAGGAAGAATGGCATGGAAGACAAGCAAATAATGAACAGTGATTCTCAAAGAATATGTGTTTGTTTGGGGAAGGTAAAATAGTCCTAAATTAGAGTGTGGTGATTGCTGCACAACTTTACCAATATACTGCAAGCCACTCAGTTACACATTTATTTGTTTGTTTTTTTGTTTGTTTGTTTCTGGTTTTTCAAGACATGGTTTGTCTGTGAAAGAGACCTGGCTGTAAAAGACCCCACAGGGGACTAACTGTCTGCATCTGCCTCCTGAGTGCTGGGAGTAAAGGTGTGCATCACCACCACTTACGCAGTTACACATTTTAAACACTATGTAGATCATATGCTATCATATGAATTATATCTCAGAAAAGCTACTTTTTAAGATATTGTTTCATATACTCCAGGCTGGTCTGGATCTTGCTATATAGACAAAGATGACTCTCTTAACTCCCTGTCTTCCTGCTGTCACCAACCAAGTGCTGGGATACATGCATGAACACATGGCTATAAAGCTATTTTTTAAATGGCAATGTATTTTATTATTCAAGGTAAAAATTTTAAAAACAAAATTATAAGTACAATTAGAGTGAATGCCAATTGCTCTGACCCACCAAGCAAAATACAGAAATGATTATTAGTTAAATAATGTGGTAAATAAGAATAGAAATACAGACATGGGATTTGAAAAATGAAAAACAGAGCTACTGTTCACAACTTATTTGGAATAAGAATGTTAGTACTTGAGATGAGAAGGTAATTCGGCAGTGACATCATAACCCCATTGATCACAAGATTGACAGGCTGATATGGCTAGCCAGGAAGGTGTTCCCTTCCTTCCTCACTGTTCTAAGTGTGACCTTCTCAAGGTGCACTGAAGAGGATGGCCCTCTATGATAATTGACTTTCTTCAGCCAAGGGTTGAAGTATAGCTGTACTTTCATGTCACAGTCTCTAAAGAAGCTCTCAGCTGGGCATAATTGGTACAGGCCTTAATCCCATCTGGAGAAGCAAAGGCAGGCAGATTTCTGTAAGTTCAAAGACAGCATGATCCACGTGGCCATGCAGGGGTGGAGAAATTGCTCAGAAGTTAAGAGCACTGACTGCTCTTCTAGAGGACCTGATTTCAATCCCAGCATCCACATGGTGGTTCACAACCATCTCTAGTGAGATCTCATGCCACCTTCTAGCATGCAAAAATACATGCAGGCAGAATTCTATATACATAATTGATGGAGTAAGGTCATTGGTTAAAAACAAAGAAACTGCTTGGCCCTCATAGGTTAGTATATAGGAGGCTGGAGTAAACACAACAGAATGCTGGGAGGAAGAGGTAGTGAGCTCATACACCTTAGCTCTGCTCTCTGGGGCAGATGTGTTGAAGCTCCGACCCAGGATGTACGTAGGCTAGAATCTTGCCAGTAAGCGCACCTTGGGTGCTACACACATTATTAGAAATGGGCTAGTCCAGGTGCGAGAGTTAGCCAAGAAGAGGCTAGATATAATGGGCCAAGCAGTGTTTAAAAGAATACAGTTTGCGTGTTGTTATTTCGGGGCATAAGCTAGCCAGGCGACCAGGAGCCAGGGTGGCAGGAATACAGCCCACAGCTCCTACTACACATAATAAATAAATAAGTATTTAAAAGAGTACTGGCTGCTCTTTCAGAGAACCCAGTTTCAATTCCCAGCACCCAAGCCTGTCTGTAACTCCAGTTCCAGGGCTTTGACACTCTCACACAAACATACATGCAGACAAAACACCAATGAAAATGAAATAAATTGTAAAAAATTTAATCCAAATCCACTAACAATATAGTCAGGAAAAACAACTAAAACACATAGGGTCATGTGATAGTTTTTGAACTTTCTTTTATGTTGCTACTTAACAAAATTCCCATAAAATAAAAGGCTTCGTAATTCATGCACAAGCACAGAACCAGAAGAAAAAGAGTTCAGTAATAATAATGAGAAAATCTGGGGAGAATGCATAACATGTCTAAATTATAACATATACATTACTAAAGCCAAGAGGTCAGAAAATTAAACACCAAAATCCAGTTGCTACAAATATATTACTTGTGCTCACGTGGCTCAATTAATGGGATGTTCATCTAATAGGCAGCAAGCCGTAGGTTCAATCCCGAGCATGGCATAAGACTAAGCACAGGGGTCCTAGACGGTAAACCCGGCACTTAGGAAGTGTGGGTTTGATGAGGATGAGAAGTTCAAGGGTTTTCTCAACTAGCCGGCAAGTATGATCACAGCCTGGGATTCAGGAAACTACATCTCCCATGTAAAAAATTAAAATGTTTTACACCGAGGATTAACATATTAATCACAGTAAACTAAATTTATGGTACTACCTAAGTTATTTATTGTATAAAACAACAGCAACTGAAAACCATAAGCAACTCAAGACAACACAGATGCTGCTCTGATAAGGAATCCTGCCTAAACTTTGGTCCTAAATACTCAATTCAGCAGCCAGATTTCCTAACAGACAAGAACAGAACATTTCCAGTCACTGAAAGCCAAACAGTAATAGCCACACATTTAGGAGAGGATTAGTGAGGGGCCCTGGACTTTTATAAAGGACTATGAAATGCAAATCACTGGCCTTCCACAACACCAGAAAACAGGAAATGAGAGGAGCATGATTATGATACAAAGAGGACAGGGGAGCAATTGTGTGAAAGAACTGGCAGAAAAAAGGGCGGGGCAGAGAGCTAAAAGGCCACTGGTGATTCAACTCAGTGGTAAAGCATTGTTGCTTTATCTAGTTCAAACTTTAGCACCGGAAAAGAAAAAAAAAAGGAAAAGGAGATAGAGGTACAGATGACTAAGGACAGTTATTTCCAAGAGATAGGACACTGAGAAAACTTGCTTGAAACTAACAATGTCTATGATTTGATGAAGATCTGTTAAAGTGAAATTCACAAATTTTGGGGGTCAGACTTAAAACTTGTTTGGGGAACTCTTTTTTTCAGAAATACCTCAGGTCTTCTATTAATCCTGGTATCTTTCCCAATGGAATTTTTTTTTGCTCTAAAAATAATTTGTGAAGCTGTTATGTTGTTTGGTCAATGATGGAGTTTCTGGTTGATGGGACATCACAGAAAGACAGGCCTCAAAACAAAACAGGACTTATGGTCTTTTCCCCTTGGAGAGGGAATGACGAAAGGAGATGCAGTGTGTGGAAGAGGACAAGATGGCTGTTTAGGAAACAGAGGAGAGTGGCCAAAAAGATGTAGGATCTCAGAGAGGAATAATGCGTGAGGGAAAAAGATGTCATATGGAAAGATGTGACATCGAGGTGTTGGGACTTAAGAGGATAGAGAGTGATCATGAAGGGTCACAAATGTGTACTCAGAAGCAAAGAAAATTGGGTTTCATTTGATTAATGGTTTATTTCCTACCATCAGGAAGTCACTGGGTATATTATCTCCACTGGAGCATGTTGAGTGACCAGGATGGCTGCTTGGTATAGTGTAAGCATCAAAGGTCTGATCCCCCAGAAACGCACTTGGTGTTCTGGCTAAAGAGTCTGGCCTCACTGTCCATGGATATATTTGTTTAACAAGTTCTGCTTGAATGACTGCGGTTAGAGAATTACTGAGCTTGACTCCCAACATTGATCACTGTGCTGCTTAATTCATGTTCACACATACATGCATGTGAACCCACACACATGAAGAAATAAGCATACACACATATACGCTGTAAGTAAACCACACACAAAATGAATAAAAGGCAAAGAGTGCCTAAGTCTCTGTTTGATCCCACAGTACCCCAGGAAATGGTAATTGGGGTCTTTTATAAACCTCTTACAAAGGACTTCAAAGAATGTCTGTCTTCCCAGGCCATGACATTATGTTTCAGTACCTTTAGCAATCCTCATCAGACCACACTGGGATCTGTCCATAGAACACTTGCACAGGACACTCATGTTGATAGATGACCCAGATTAACTGAGAAGATAGTTAGCATGATCCCCACCTCATCACACAGCCTTCATCTAAGGGAAAAGTGCTCACAAGCTCAATAAGCCAGCATTCTTTCACACCTTCCTGATATCAAACACAGACTTACTGTCATATTTCCTTCCATGAACTTTCAGGAACAAAGCATGGAGAAAAACAGCAGATCTAAAGAAACCACTGGCCATGCTTCATTCCCTCAGGACCTTTCTGCTCTCTTTGGATATGCCAAAACCTTATTCATCCCTTTAACCTTACTGAGAGCCCTGAATTTGTAAGGTACCATTGAAACTTCTGGGACTGGGAGGTGAAAATTGAGACATATCTATGGCCCTCAGGGAACTCATCTTATATTCCAAAGAGATGTCAGATGGAAAAGTTTGTCCTAGATACTGTGAAATTTTTAGAGTCAGAAGAAATTTCAGCTGTAGCTGATATGAAAGCCCCTGCCTCTTTGAGGGTGCTGGAAGAAAGTAGACATTGGAGATGGCCAGAAACCCAGTTCCCTAAGAATTTCCTTGAGTCCTGTGCTAACCCCACAGTATCCTGCAGGCATTTTTTGTAAGCTGGTGCCTCAATATTTGTAAAACTCCAATGAGGTATGCTTAGTTAACACAGACACACCGTTATAGATACCACCTACATTCTGGAGTGTTCTTTATCTGCAAGAGAAGCAAGTGAATTAAGGGAGAGCAGCAACATTCCTATGTCTCTTTGGGTTTTACTCTTAGATGATATTGAAGTTTTTGCCTTCAACAAAATCTTAAAGAACATACTGTCCACCAAGTCAGCCACAGGGGGAGAAAATTCATCACTGAGTGAATTATACCCTCCTCCAGGGGCCTCTGATACCAGTTGTCAACTAGGCGCTTTTTGGGTCTGGCACAAACTTCTGACCCTTCCCTCTTATGTAGGACAGATGAAGGAAGAGATATGCTTACTCCAAGACCAGACAAAACTGTCTGTATTTAAGAATAGTCAGTTAAGCTCAGCAGAGAGACACTACCAAGGAAAAGCACTTCAGTTATTTCCATTTTAATGTCCCTGATACATTCTAAAGTTTCAGCAAGACAGGTCTAAAGTGAAGAGTCAAATACCTGTCTCTCTTCTATACCAAAGAGCTTACATTTACACTTGACTCTCCCTCGACTGTTGACTCCAATATAGACCCAAGCTGTGTGTGTTGTTTAATTTATAACTTAAAATTTCGGCAGTCCCTGCAGCACAAGTGTAGTGGATGCCACTTGCTAACTTGCTTGCAGCCTCAAACTCAGCTAGGTTTCATACACAGCACATGACCACTTCTAAGGGAAGGATGCTACCCACAGTGGACTGGGCTTGATTAACACTTGACAACAGTCATGCTTACAGACCCAACTGAGACTTTTATCTGCTTCTAAGTTGGGGCAGGTTGTCAGTTAAAGCCTAATGTGATAGGGATGATGCGTAATTTTGATAAATCAATATATTGGTAAAACACCTATAATATAAAAAAGCCTATCCGATTTTCATTAAAATATTTACCTTTCATGGACATCAATTACTGCTCTGAAAATTTGTTAAGACACGTCTGGCAGAGGTTGACCCTCTTGTGTCATATATATCCTTGTCACATATAACCTCTCCCTAGATACACTCCTACTTGGGAATGAATCTTACATGCGTGTGACTTAGTTGAACTTGGCAGCTTGTTTCAATTCATGCCAATATAGCTGATATCTCCACCTACAATCAAATTACACTTAGGTCAAATGAAAAATACATTTGATATCACTGAATGCCCAGGGAGCACATGTCTAGGAGACAATAATGTATCTGTGGAAGTCATGGGTACCAGCAACCAGATCTGCCCAGGTCTCTGTAAAGAGAAGGAGAGCAACAGGTGTTCAAATCATAAAATGGTTGGGAAGGAAGTGCAGGTGCACAGCTCCTGGGAGAATCCAGAGGAATGTAGGTTTGAGCTGGCTCACTCCTAGATTGCCCAGATATATGCAGAAGTAGTTCCAGGATTCTTATTTCTTAATTAGAAATGTCAAAGACGAAAAGGAACAAATGCTCGGATTGATGGTGGAATTGTAATGAAGTTTACAGAACAAAAGATTGAGAATACAGCAGTGTGTATGCCTGACCAATATATCACAGATCTCCAACACAAAATGAAACAATAAACATCCAAATTACCAGCAAAAAGACAGAATTCAGGAACAGCAACAGCCAAACTGCCTGACAAATTGTTCTTACCTGTATGGCTCCTGGCAATGTGGGGCAGGAAGGAAATTTGTGCCCAAAGATAGACAAAGAGTGGGGCTTTTTTATATAGAATATTTTTTGTGTGAAGCATTGTACATTGCAAGAGGAAAAGAAATGGCTTTAAATCTCTGATTTTTTTTAACACTCTCTCCATGTTCTTTCAAGTCAAATTGAAAGAGGCAGGTGGTGGATTTGGGTTTCTGTGTTGTGAAACAATAATGAGAATAATAGTTGCTCATTCCAGAATTCATCTGTTTTCTTTCAAATAGCCCTCTCCCTATCTCTTACACCTGGCCTGTTCCCATAGCTTGAGGGCTGATGTCAACTCATGTGTCACCGTGAGGAGCCCTCTCAGAACACACTAGCCTTCCATTTAATCTACTCTGGAAGCCCAACACTTAGGGTGACTTTGATCACACAGCCTACTGTGGTTGCACACACTGACACAATAAAGCTGTTACTGTGGGTCTTGCTCTCATTTCCCATGGAGCTTCAATGACCAGCTCCTCAAACAGCTCATCAAGCTAGAGAACACTATCTTTTTCTGTATTATTCACGTCGTTGCCTCTTCTCTCCCACAAACCAGCTTCTTCTGAAGCAGGATCCTTGATTGTGGTTAGACTTTAAAATATTATATTTTAATAAAATATTAAATAGACTTTAAAATATTAAGATTGATTAGACTTTCAAGGTTGCATTATTATAAACCGACCTGATACCTATATATTATGCATGTAATTATAACAGCCTAAAGTTACAGGAGCCATTTTCAAGTTGTGCATGCGTTTATATTTATCTCCCCCTGAGTATAACAAGCTGCCCATCATGGGTGATAATAGTTTTTACTGGTTAGTTCTGGAATCTATTGGCATAGAACATGTTGTGGTTTGAGTGAGAAATGTCCCCCATAAGCTCCCATATTTGAACATTTTTCCCAAACAGGTGGTGCTCTTTGAAGTGGTTGCCGGACCTTTAGGAGGCAGAGAATTGCTGGAGGAAGTGGACACTGAAGATAGGCTCTAAGAATCTATAGAATCACCCGACTTCCTGATCTCTCTCTGCTTCTTAATTGTTAATGCAATGTGGCCAGCGAGCCTCAGACTCCTGTTGCTCTGCCATTTCAATAGCTATTGAAACAATCCCTCTGAAATGCTGGGCAAAATAAAACCTTCTCTCCCTTAAGTTCTTTTTGTGTTGATGCTTTTTGCTTGCTTGTTTATTTGCCACAATGTTTTGCATAGCAGATGGAGTGAAACCATTACATTTTGTAAGTACATACATGAGATTAAAACAAAAACAACCCTCAGAAGGACAGATGCCCAAGGATGAAAGAATATTTAACATATTGAAATATCATTTCATTTCCTTTCTCTCAAGATCATTAAAGATTCTATTCAACAAAGGAAAAACCAATCACACAGGGTCACCTAAAATGTAGTGACTCCTGCCAAGTAACACAGTCTTAATCCTGAGAATTTGTAAATACACAGTACAGCAGGAAACCACACCATAAAAGTGATATATCCAAGTTTTAGCCCACATTGAGAGGGATCATAATTTAAAAATATTACTTTGCAAATAGAAGCTTAAGATTCACAAAAATGTGTCATCTCAGGATAAGATGGTCTTTAAATTCAATGGCAAACCTCTGTATCAAAAGAGACACAGGAAAACAGTGGTGTGCTCACAAAACAATGGAGACAGTAAGAGAACTAATACATACTGAGGAATATCAAAAGTCAACTTTCCTAGCACATCTTGATGAAGTAGGGTCCACACCAACACATTTATTCCAGATCCTGAGAATAAACATCAACCCCTTTCAAGTATTTGTTTTATTAGAAAATTTTATACCAGTTCTTGGAATTAATACATTGGACAAAGGGTTGGTTTGGGAAGTCCTTCTGTCTATGTTTGCTTTTATTGGTTAATGAATAATGTTGTTTCAGACAGTAGCTTAGCAGAATAGACCTAGGTGGTAAAAGTAAACAATGATAGGAGAAACAGCGTAGGGTCAGTGAGAAGCCACATAGACACCACCATGGAAGAACACCTTCTCTGGAGTTGCCAAAAATTTGTTGGTAAGACATGAACTACTGGTGATACAGATAAATGCAAATAGGTTTGTTTAGAATAAGGGAGGAATCTAGAAATACGTTTAAGTTATTGGCCAAACAGTGTTGTGAATAATATAGGTTTTATGTGATTATTTCAAGTCAAGGTGGTCGGGAAACTAACTAATGAGTGGCCTCCACCAACAAAGGGTATTGCAGATTCATTGACTATCCTGAGATGGCTTGTCTGGGTAAAACCTATGTTGTATGAATAAATTGGCTACACACCAGAGATATGAAACTAACAATAGACAAAGTCTAACTAGGTGAACCAATGAATAATTTTCGGGTTACTCGCAGGAAAATTGGTGAGCGAGCACTTAGAGTAGAAATGACACAATAGCAGTTGGTTCAACAAAGCCCACCCCAGCATGGTTAATAGTTCAGTAAGGCTGAGAACCTGAAATTCACTGTGCAGCCTTGAGGCAAATCAGTGATCTGAAGAGTGTTTTTTTTTTAATCTTTGGCTCAGTTGATCTGAGCCTCATCTAAGCATCTCTATTTGTCTGTGATGATTGCTCGGTTATATATTTACTGCCAATATACTGTTTGGAGGACGTTGCCTTGTGAATCTGCTCAGGTTATCAAACTCTCTATAGCTAATTTAAGTTGTTTGCTTCCTATCTAAGTAGCTTTCCTGCAGGATAGAGTCTATCAACCAAAACTACATATTGGCATTAAAGAACTTTATATGTGGAGATGGAAGGGTCAGAGTCAGATAAGAAAGTAAAATTATGGGTTCACACAGGAGAGATAAAAAAAGGAGAGGGAGTATGAGAGCACTACCCTGTAGGATTTCAAAATGGAAGAGGAGACCTGAGCTAAGTAGGAAACAGCCACAGCATATTCCATAGTCACTACTCCTGTCTAGGCCACAAAATCTCCAAGCAGCTAGCCCAAGCATTGGAAGTTTCTACACTGAGAGGGCCAGCTAGAGTGTGGCACAGATGACCGTTTTCCCTGGAGTTATCCTCACCATTGGCAGAAGGAGGCAAATCTCCCTAGAGTCTCAACAAAAAGTCTCACTGATGTAACAAATGGCTTATGAAGGACCCTTGGGGAAGATTCAAAACTAACATAATTGGGAAAAAATGCATATTCTAGGATGTCATGATGTCAGTCTACACTGTCACATCTGCCTTTCTTCTGATCATATGAACAGGATGCTTGCTTCTTGGGGAAGCATCTCATCTGGCGTTGTAATACCAGGGCAACAAAATGTCCTCTTTGCTCGTCTTCACCCCCAGAGGAGTCTCTATCTCAGGTACAGTGCATTGAACCACTTGCAGGAATAATAAAAACAGATAGAACATCCAGCTTGAGATATGACATACATGGCCACAATCACATTGGCAGCAACAAGACACAGATGAAGAATTCTGAGCATCAATGGAAGCTGAGGACGTAACACCAAAGCTAAGACATGTAACACCATGGGGAGTTGCAGAGTTCCAGAGAATATATTCAGTTACATTCTGGAAGAAGCTAAGACTGCAAAAGATGGCTTTCCTAATCAGAAAGTAGAAAAACTGAGACTATGCGACATATAGGCAGTGATGAGACAAAGGTGGTAACTGAAAATGAAGAACCCCATGTCCCAATTCCAGGAAGATAATGAAAGCATTTTTAAAGGTTAATGAGCCACAAATCCTGGCAGTCAAAGCTCAGGAGATGGAATGCCATTTCAATCCCATGTAATGAATCTCTGCCTTAAGCATCTATAACAATGCACCTCTGCCTTGAGCATCTGCTGTCATGCCCCTCTAAAATGAGCATCTACAGAAATTAACATCTGCTTTCAAATGAAATATACTACTGGGATAGACCAACCATAGCATGCTACTCTGGATGTACAATTTTATATATTTACACCCTAAATTTGATTTCAAGACCTGAGCCCAAACAGACGTCACAGTTCGCCGTTTCCCCAAGCTGTGATAATTCAGTAGCCCTCTGGACACATCCACCAGGAGTCTTGAGGGGAGGAAGCAAAGGCATTCATGTTTGAATGTCTCTCATCTCAATCTCCCCAACATTTATTTAAGGTCACACCATTCCCTTTTCTGATTCAGAATATTAACTCAGAGCTCAATACTTTTTAACCAACTGTCTTGTTCTTCAGCCATGGCTCAGTCAGTAAGGTGCTTTCCATACAAATGAAGAACATAAATTTGATCCCTTCAACTTGTGCAAGAATCTCAGAATTAAAGATATAAACCCATCACTCAGTTCTGAGGAGACAGCCACACCTGGGTCTCTGAGTCTCACTCTTTGGTCAAGGGGAATTGGTAAGCTCCAGGTTCAAAGAAATGATGTATCTTAAACATGACAGAGAGTAACTAAGAAAGACACCCATGGTAAATTCTGGCCTCTGCATGCATGCATACACATTTCCATAAAATGTTACACTCATCTTTTTAAACAACTGTGTTTCCAATTTATATTATACACATTTCAGTGGCAGAGCTTTGAGCTTAACTTTGACTGCTCTTTGGTGTTATAGGAATGGCAGGCTGCATCCTGCCACCTGTCTCCAGCTCTGGATAGCTTTTCCAAAATAATTTTACAGAAACTGTATTCTTTTAAATTCTGCTTGACCCATTATTTCTAGCCTCTTATTAGCTAATTCTCACATCTTGATTAAGCCATTTCAAATAATCTGTGTAGCACCATGAGCTGCTGGCTTACCAGGGAGATTCTTAAGCTGCTTCTGTCTCAGAGAGGGGTGGCATGGCGTCTGTATACTCGGCTTCTTTCTCCCTGCATTCTGTTCTGTTTACTCTGCCTATCTAACCTGCTGTCCTATCAAAAGAGCCAAGGCAGTTTCTTTATAAACCTATAGACATACAGTCCTCCTCCATCACTTTGGCCTGCCTCACACAATGACATTAGAATAAATCTTTCTATAAGAACCCTGTCCACTATCTCATTTGGCCTTTTGAATCCTGTCTCCTCTCTTCCTAAGACATAAGGAAGCTAGGCTCAGACATGTGACACAGTCTAACAAAGTTCCAACAGAAAGGAAGGATGGAATCAAGATCTGAATTTATTGCCAAAGTCTAAAATCTTAACCAAGGAACTCAGTGCATGACCATACTTTTCTTTCCACTGAGAATGAACCCACACTCTGAGGAGCTGAAAGGCAAATTCACACTGCATCTACCTCACATTGGTCCATGACAGATGTGAAGAGCATTATGATGGCCCCTGATACAATGACATTTTATTCCTCTGGAGTTGACTGGCCAGTTGGCCACCTACCTTACTCAATATTTCCTTCTGTGATTGGATTTCCAGAATCCTCCATCCCTTCACATCATTGCTAAGTCACACACTTCCCAATGCCGCTTTCAGATTTTACATAGACAGACTTTGCCACCAGAGTGATGGGATGAACTGTAGTATGTGTCCCATTGTTTTATAAAAGAGGGGCCCTGAATAATAACCTTTCTATATTCCTGCAAAATCTAAACCAGAAAATCAGCATGTAAATGTGACATCCCTGAACCCCCACAAGGAGTTAAACTGGTGGTGTAGATTGCAGTGAACAGGATTGATATTCCAATGAAGGGGCATCTCTGCCCGACTTAAGAAAAGTCTCATAGGAAGTGAAGTAGATCTGTGGCCATACAACCTTGGAGGATTTTATGAGGTGGAAATACAGATTTCTATATGAATAGATAATATATTCATAATGATGGGATGGCTATTCTTAGTTGTCAACTTGACTACATCTAGAGTTAATAAGTATTTTAATGACTGGGCATATTTATGGAGGGGTATTTCTTCTTAATTTCAATTTTGAAGTGGTAAGACACACTCCTAATCTGGATCTTTGAGATAGGACTCTTTTGAGGTGGGAAGAGGCATTTTTGTCTGGGCCACACCATCTGCTGGCAGCTTATATAAAGGAAATGGAAGGAGGAATCACTTTCTCTGCCTGCTTGCTCTCAAAGGCGAGGCTATTCCCTCACCAGCATTAACACAGAATTCTTTATAGTTCTGGTGTGTACCAAAGACTAGCTGACACATTCAGAGTCTCGGACTGAATACCTACTTTGCTTTTGGCCATTCCTTTCATAGTGGGATTAACAAGGCCACAACCTATAAACCATTGTGTTAAAACTTTTTCTATGAGTTCTGTTACTCTAGAAAACTATAGCTAATAGAAATGTTACTGAATTAAATAATAGTAACAATAAGTAACTCCTGGGCCAGGAAGTTGGCACAGTAGGCAAAACACTTGCCATGAAAGTGAAAGGCACTGTGACTGAATGCTCAGAATCTACTTAAAGTCAGGATGTGTACAAGTATCTGCAAGTCCAGTTCTCTTAAGATGAATTGGGAGGTGGAGACAGGAGACTCTTCAGAAGCTAGCTAGTCAAGTAGCCTTGAATAAGCAACAAAAACAACAAAGACACCATATCAAACAAAATGGAAGGCAACTACTGATATGCTGGGTTGTCCTCCCCTCTCCTCAAGCCCACATGCTTACTGTGGCAATGCCCACTTGCACTCACATTCATGAATACACACACACATATATACACACACACAAAGAATGAAACAGCTTCCATATGTATGAAGGCACACATACACATCCTTAGGCCCTTCTCGGCCAAGTCTGGCACTAAGCTACCTCTCTTTGATCTAGAGTCAACCATATCCATACTTATATACCAATTAGACCACCTGTTCTGGAAAAATCAGTAACCATCTGGTTCAATGAGATAACCTGTCACAAATATATGGCTGTGTGTGTGTGTGTTTGTATGTGTGTTTCCATGTGTGAAGATATGCATTGTCAGTCTGTCTCATATGTGCCTATCTCCTAAACTCAGGTTTTTCTTGACTCCTAATGTGGAAGCCCTTACTTTGTTTAATTTGTTATACCTAACGAGCACAAGGATTTCCAGGAGTTCTAAGGCAAGGCCATATTATAAGTATTAAAAAAGCCCAGACCCAGGAAACAAAGACCCAGAGAGTGGGAGGAAGAACATGAGTCTAGACATCTGTCTTGTAACCTCCACATTAACAGATGAATAATGGCATCGCCAGTGAATAAAACCTGCAATGATGTATCGGTTGCCAAAATAAAGGAAGCAGCCCACTTAAGAGAAAGACAGAGAGGAAGAAAGAAGAGGGAAAAGGGAACAGATCATCCATTGAGACAAAAAACCTGCAAAGGAAACAAAAGCTTCTTTGTTGACAATAATCTCCTCTTCTGTAAGGGCATTTCCATTCCTTCAAATGACAGACATTCAGACAGAACATGCAAGAGAGAAAAGTGTGAACATGGTGGTGGTGAAGGGAGAGAAAAAGCTGTCTTCTGACCTCTACATAAACAGATGCATAATGTAAGTCGGAAAAGCCTAAGACCAGGTCTCCTTTCACCTCTCAAAAGAAGCAGATGAGATCTGAAGAGCAGGATCTTTGGGTGAATTTCCTACATTCTCTGAGCCAATTGGTACTGGGAGCTCTCTGATTGATTCAAATTTAGAATCCTTTTTCTCTGTGGATTCTGTTAGAAGAGCAATGAGCAACCAATACGCAAAAAATAGTGGGGACAACATAAATACTAATCTTAAATCTTTCTGACAAAAAGTAAGGACAGTGAAACATCCAGAAGGTTCCGAAAAAATTTGGAGCCAAAATATTCATCGATCACTAATAAAGAGAATTCGGGAGAAGTATCCCATGTACAGATATCTCAACTACAAGCTGGGTGTTCCTTTGCTGGTATTCAAATTAAGCCAGGATGTGCATGATGAGGCTTTTTATTGTTATTTTAATAGCTTTTACTTAATGTATATTAATAAAATTTTAACACATCAAGCTTGTGTGTTTTATTATCTTACATTGACCCCAAATTAGTTTTTAAGCCAAAGTAAAGGAGGCTTTATTGGTATGAGACTTCATCCAGATAATGCAGTCAGCTGCTGCAGGAAAGTAGGGTACATAAATAAAGACTACTCAGTAAATAATTCAACTAGGCATTGCCAGTTGGTAAAACCTGCAATGATGTATCGATTGCAAAGTAAAGGAAGCAGCCCTCTTATGAGAAAGACAGAGAAGAAGGAAGAAGAGGAAAAAGGGAAGAGATCATTTGTTGAGACCAAAAACGAGCAAAGGAAACAAAAGCTTCTTTCTTGACAATAATGTCCTCTTCTGTAAGGTCATCTCCATTGCTTCAAATGACAGACATTCAGACAGAACATGCATGAGAGAGAAGTGTGACCATGGTGAAGGTGAAGGGAGAGAAAAAGAAAGAAAACCTTCTGGAGATTTAAAGACAGAGAGAATGAAACACCAGAGCATGAGTGTTTCTCTGGTACCTTCACAAAATCTTTATCAGCCCAGCAGCATTCCAGATACTCCAAGACATCCAACACAGAATTTTCTTCTTGAACCCTATGACGTTTCCAGGGAGATTGGTGTTGTTCAAGAGTTCTGTTTCCTAAGCAAGAGAGAAAAGGACACAAGATAGCAAGCAGGTGACAAGAGTGAGAAGGGAAGGGAGGGCGACTGAGTGAGTCACCCACCACCTGGACTCCTGTTAGGACTACAAAATATCCTCCACAGGTTTAGTCGTTAGGCCTGTTAGTAATTAGGCCTTCCCCTGAAAGGGAACTATCATTCTTGCATGAGAGAGATGGCTCAGCATTTAAGGTCACTTGCTTGTCTTCCAGAGGACCGGGTTTCAATTCCTCCCACCCATACAAACATCTGTAACTCCAGTTATAGAACATCTGACCCTGGCCAACACAAGCACTGAATGCACATGGTGAACACACTAATGTGCAGATAAACTCACACTCATAAAAAAATTAATCATTTCTATTAAAAATAGTAGTCACTCTTTTACTTCAAACAAGCAGGGAACTATATTCAAGAGCACAATGCACTTACAGAATGGAATTATTCAGTTCTGAGGTAGCATGACTCCCAGTTTCATGAAAAACTGCCACATTGATTTCCCAAGTAGTTGCACTAGTCTGCATTCCCGACAACAAGGGATGGGTATTCCTCTACTCTACATCCATTTCAGCATAGTCTATCATTGGTGTTTTTGATTTTAGCCATTCTGACAGTTGTAACATGGTATAGCAGAGATGTTCTGATTTGCATTTCCCTGATTGCTAAAAAGGCTAAGCATAACATTGTCTTTTGCCCATTTGAAAGTTTTCTGTTGAGAATTCTGTGTTCAGTTAAGTACCCCTTTTTAATTGCAGTAATTTAAGTGTTAATGTCTAGTTCCTGGATTTCTTTACATTTTTGGAGATCATTATTTTGATTACGGACTGGTGAAGATTTTTCACATTCAAAAGGATGCCTTTTTGTCTTAGTGACAAATTCTTTTGCATTACAGAAGCTTCTCACTTTCAGGAGGTGTCACATTTATTCCTTTTTGGTCTCATTGTCTATGCTACTCAGGTTCTACACTGAAGTGGTCTCCTGGGTCCATGTATTGCAGATTCATTTCAACTTCTCGTCTATCAAGTTCAGTGTGGTCAGATTAATATTGAGGTCATTAAATCCATTTGTATTTGCATTTTGTGCATGCTGAACAATATGGATCTATTTTTCTTCTTCTACAGGTTGACACCCATTTATGCTGTCTGTCTTCACAAGTCTTTCTCCATGCTTTAAAGGTAACAAATTCTTCCCATTACAGCTCCTGTCATGTTCACCTGCTGTTTTTCTCATATAGTTCATTCTGCTCTCCCTCTTACTTCCAGGTCTGATAACGATAATGTGAATTTTTCAACTAATGTACCACACACCTGATGAGCTGGCTTCTTTTCCCAACCACTTCAAAGCAGCTCCAATATATTTAACAGCCAGTAGCAGTGACACTCTTTGAGACCTTATGGAAATGTTAATAGATGGAGTTCTTAAAATGGGATGGGACCCTGGTAGCTGGAAGATTCCAGAAAGTTGGGTGGGGTGCTGCCTCACAATGAAGATATTTAAGCCACCCAATAGCTAAAATCTCATTATTCCCATTGGAAGGAGCACTGTTCAATCATCTAATCTTGCACAAATGACTGACATTGACACAAAAATAATGCCAATTGTATTAACCAATTAGCATTTGTACATCTGCAGTTATGTGGTTTGGAAAGTTATTTGGTGGCTTTTCCTCTGTGTGTGTGTTTGTGTGTGTCTGTGTCTGTGTGTGCGATTTGACCAAAGGACAACTTCAGTGGTCATTCCTCAGAAATCATCTACCATGCTTATTTAGACAGTATCACTTACAGGGACCTAGGATTTTCTGAATAGAAGATGAAGTTTGGCCAGTCAGTACCAGAATCCACAGTGTCTGCCTCCCAAGCAGTGACATTACAAGCACACACTACCACGTTGGAAAGCTTTGAATAAGGTCTCTGGAGTCTGAACTCAGGCCTGTATACACACAGCTTCTTTATCACTGACAAAGAAAATCTCTTTTCAGTATGTTAGTCTTAACTTTAGACTCATATAGAAAGTGATTGCTCATTTTTGAATTCACAGCACAGTGACTACAGAATTCCAATGGTGTTCAAATTAAGAAAACAATATCACAAAGTTAAACAGAGTACTGATTATAAGTAAGCACTTGTATACCCCATCTGCCACATGGACCTTCCTGCCTCTTCCCTTTAATTTTCCCTGAAACTCTCCTCCAAATCCAGGCATGGGTGGCTTTTCCTGCCTTGCCGTGGCAAACAGTTGGACACTGTATGTTCTATCTTCCTCATTTAGCTAGACCAGTCATTTTATGGCATAATGTTTTTGTTAGAGTTACCTCAACTGACAACTTTAGGCTTTGTAAAAATCCTTATCCTTTGTGTATAGGAAGGCAACTGATTTTTTGGAAGTGATCTTGTATCCTGCAATGCTACTAAAGGTGTTTATTAGCTGAAGGAGTTCTTTGCTGGAGTTTTTGGGGTCGCTTATGTACACTATCATATCGTCTGCAAATAATGAAAGTTTAACTTCTTCCTTTCCAATTTGAATCCCTTTGATCCCCTTATGTTGTCTTATTGCTATTGCTAGGATTTCAAGCACTATATTAAAGAGGTATGGAGAGAGTGGACAACCTTGTCGTGTTCCTGATTTTAGTGGAATAGCTTTGAGTTTCTCTCCATTTAATTTGATTTTAGCAGATGGCTTGCTATAAATAGCTTTTATTATATTTAGGAACGACCCTTGTATTCTTTATCTCTCTAAGACCTTTATCATAAAGGGATGTTGAATTTTGTCAAATGCTTTTTCAGCATCTAATGAAATGATCATATGGTTTTTTACTTTTAGTTTATTTATATGATGGATTACATCGATAGATTTTCGTTTGTTAAACCATCCCTGCATCTCTGGGATGAAGCCTACTTGATCATAATGGATAATTTTTCTAATGTGTTCTTGGATTAGGTTTGCCAGTATTTTATTGAGTATTTTTGTGTCAATGTTCATGAGTGAGATTGGCCTGTAGTTCTCTTTCTTGGTTTTGTCGTTGTGTGGTTTTGGTATCAGAGTAACTTCAGCATCATAAAAGGAATTTGGCAATGACTTCTCTGTTTCAATATTGTGAAATACATTAAGGAGTATAGGTATTAGGTCTTATTGGAAGTTCTGGTAGAATTCTGCATTGAAGCCGTCTGGACCTGGGCTTTTTTTGGTCGGGAGGTTTTTTATAACAACTTCTAATTCTTCGCGACTAACAGGTCTATTTAGATTGTTCACCTGATCCTGGTTTAAATTTGGTATATGGTACTTATCTAAAAAAGTGTCCATTTCTATCACATTTTCCAATTTTGTGGCATACAGGTTTTTGTA